>NC_090184.1:22164564-22272064 GCF_024679245.1 Pseudorasbora parva
TAGATGTCAACTTGACAGAGAGAGAGAATAGCAGAACAAGAACGGAATATTATGAGATTCATCGGTCTGCCGGGCTTTGCAAGCCCTGGCCCATACGTGTCTGAGTCCAGCGTGCGAAAGGTATACTTTGTTAGACACGTACACATAAGCAAAAACGATCTATAACAATGCAATATCACATATAAAAACACGTTTTACTCACATGTGTGTTGCTCATTCCTGTCGGATCCCAATCCAGCATCGACCGGAGATTTGTTTACAAATGATTCCGCAGTGAAATTGAGGGAACATGTCTTCCCCACGTGAGCTGGAACTTCATTAAAAGTATCACACATTCCTAATATTATGTTCTGAAGGAAGCTCATGCTGCGACTGTGTTCTTCCACAAAATATTGCTTGCTGTCTTCTTCCACATGTTTATTGGTGCTGGCTTGGCTCGACCAAGCAGCTCCATGAGTCGGTGGGCGGGGCTGCTGAATAAAAGTAGGTATTTCGTCGCGCAGTGACATAAGTATGAAGCACAGGACTGTTTGCTGAGCCTGGTGTCTATAAAAGCTTTTCTTTGACTAACAAGGAAGTTTTTAGCTCTGAAACGTACAGGATATTCTTGTATTACCATGACCTTTTATATATCAAAAGCTCAAGGGAAAGTTGATTTCTCAATTCATCAACCACAAACAAGGGTCTCATGAACAACCATTAGAAAAAAAAGAAAAACAGCCGTGGATCATTCAGGGAAAGAAACACAGTATTGAGAATCATTGGTTCATACACTTTTGAACGAGGTCATTTTAATAAATTCAGCAATTGTTTTTGTCTTGTGGACTATATGTAAAAAATAAAATAAAAATAAGTGGGGAAAAAGGGTTTTGTAAAATATCTTATTCAAAATATCTTATCTAATTAAAAAGATGATATGCATTTTGTATGATCTCTCTTGTTTAGTTAAACGTATTCACATTTCACAGATTCTGCAATCGGTACACATACTTTTTCTTTAAATTGTCTACAATGCAATGGAAGCCAATGTGGTACAGTTTTATAGTTAATTTTTTTGAAGTATGCAGAAAAATAAGAGCAATACACTGAAAATGAAACACACCAGCACAAGGCCTAGCACTTTTGTATCTTGTCTCAAGCTTTTTACAAAAGCAGAGGGCATGTCAAGAAGACACAAAATGCGAATAAATAAATATGAGTTTTATGTATAACCATCATGGCAACGGTAAGTGGTAAGTCCTCTTTGTTTAGTGCTTCCTGTCCTTAAGCGGATATGTATGATAAAAAATCGGGTGAATAAATAAACAGTGACAGGACTGATATCTGGATTTCATATCGAACGTGAAAATCCGTGGAAAATTGTCACTCAACATATTCATATGCGAAGTCCTTTTCTTCTCAGTCGGCTGAACAAATAATACCACAGATGGTACAAAGCGGCATGCCGATATTTCAAATGAAAGGCAGATTTTTCCATAAGCCAGCCATGTCCATGGGCAGACAGGTGTGCTATTTACATAACACTGAAGCCTTGGCGGAGATCGCCTTCTGTAAGTAAATGTCACCCATCCCGTCTCATTGGCGGATCCGGCAGCTACACCATGACATCCATCAAAATTTAGCCTGCTCTAGCCGCTGATGTATCTGTCTCGATCAACACCAGCGCAGGGGTGCAAATAGCACGAGGGATGTTTGTTTCTGAAAGGAGCTTGGATGGAGCTGAGTAAATGTTGTTTCTCATAGCCTCTGCTGTCAGTCCAGAGAGGGGGAGCTCCCCTGTCCTTCGCTGGTTTGGATAGAAGTACACGTGGACGGATCTTGTCTTTGAATGATACAGATAAGCTGAACATGAAAGCTTGTATAGTCCGGACGATGATGTCAACCTGTCAGAGAAACTTCATATCCATGAAAGCCGTTTAGTTGAAGGATATCGAGACATTTGAAAACCTTGTCAGTTGGAATAACACGGTGCATTTTTGGGGTCAGATCTATGGCCTTTGTTTAGCGTTTAATCAAATCTCATCCCATTAACTTTCTTAATAAATGGATACATTTATTAGAAAATACTGAAAAAATGCTATGCAGTGAATTTTCTCATTTCTAAATTAAAGATTTCTTTTGATATTTTTTCGGGAGTCAAAACGTCAGAGCGATTCATAAAAATAAATAATTTAGTGCTAAAAAATTAAAACTAAATACATAAATAAAAATAAATAAATAAATAAATAAACCACTTTACTACACTGTAAAAATATTTTCAAACTAAGTTCCCTGGTTGCCTTAAAATTTTAAGTTCATTGAAATTAAAACTTTGAGTTAATACAATGAACATTTTTGAGAATCATCCTTTATTCAAATAGCATTACAAGATTTAGTAAGCATATTGCATAAAAATGTGTTTAATTTGTGGTAATGCAGTGAAACATGCCAAATTGTGATGTATCACTTTTTTTTATTTTTTATTGATGTGGTTCAGATACAATAATATTTGGAGTTTCTATTTTTTAAACCAATTTCCTTCATTGTATTAACTTACATTTTTAATTTCAATTAACAAGGTTGCTTACTTTTTTAAGTTAAACCAATAATATATATATATATATATTTTTTACAGTGTAGTTATTTATATTTGAGAAAACTTTGTCCATCAGATCAGCGTTGGTTTGCAGAAACTATTATATCTATAAAACAGTTTTAACTTAAATTTAAACTTCTCATATGTATATTGAACATCATGATTAACTCACATTTTAGAGGTGTAAAGAAAATATGTAATTGCCTTTTACTTGATGACTTCATAACATGATTAAAAAACATGTTCAGACTTTATTTTAGAAGTGTTAGCGTGTAAACTTTTTTTTTTTTTTTTTTTTTATGGTTATGTATGTGTGCATGCATATACCGAGTTGTATGTATGTTATCCTGTGTAAAATGATTGCAACGGAAATTTTGCTTGTCGACCAAAAAACTTAATTAAATTTTAAAAAATGATAATCTACTACTTACCAATTATAAGTAACATTGCAACTACAAGCCAACTAACTCTCATATCACATAAGGGAATTAGTAGACTACAGTAGACTGCTAGGTTAGGGTTCAGGTTAGTAGAATAAGCAGACATGCATACATGTAGTTGCAAAGTTACTTGTCTAAAGTGGACCATCAAGTTAAAGTGTTGCCAAAACCTTTCATTGAAAGTTTTCAAAACCATGTGAAACCAACATGAATACAATTAAAAAAATGAAAGATGTCCTTTTACAGAATGTCCAAAACATACTATGGAAATGGAATGGAAGTCAAATGTGCAAATTTGCACTAATCACAAGCACCATGGCTCATCTGCACTGGCTGCAAAGCCACGACTCCAATCCCCTAATTCGTGATGAAATCATGATTAAAACCAACCCACTAAGCTGATTCAATGCTGGCTGAACAACAACAGATATGTTTGCAAAGCTTTCACCCTGAGGTATATCCATTTTGGCTCCAGAACCTGCTTCTTCGTGCCTTTTCCTTCCAGCTCTGCATTATTTAAATGACACGCTGGCTGAGAGTGGATCTTTTGTCCCTGGAGTTCGAAGGCGAGTGGCTCATCGTTCATGCCTGTGATTTCTGTATGAGCTCCGTGAGCGGGGCAGCAGGTGTGGCAGTGGCTGGGCCCCGGGTGAGGCCCCTCTACCTGGCAGTGCTTGCGGATCGGGCCCTGATGCCTAATGAGTAGGGTGTGTAGCAACTGGTCCTCTGTGAGAAGGGTTATAAAGCACTGTTGGCCTCCAGGATGGCAGAGTGCTCACTCCTCCATTGCCCCCTGGGCACCCGGAGAGAATGTTGGAGATGGAATTTCGGATATCTTAAGATGTCTTGTTAGCATACAGCGCGCAACATGTGATGCAATAAGCCATTCACTTTGCTTATGCAGAACCCCGCATTGCTGATGGTGCTGAACAGCTGAGGTCATTATGGAATCATAAACTAAATAATAACCTTTGAAATTATCTGCAGCGTTGTATGCTGGGGCTATAGGTAATGTGTTATGCTGATTAGTGATTTGTGATTATGAGTGAACAGGACCCTGATGTATTGTATTCAGAAATATTGAGTGTGTGTGAAGCTTGACTGGCCCTCATCTCCTCCCAGCGCTAAAAAGCTGTAGGAAAGAACAGATGGAGAGGCTAACCATGCAATTATCCTCAACTGCCCGATCATAACTGTTTGGGATGCGATGCGTTTTCATTATCCAAGCTGTAAACTACAGGGATAAGCATTTTCTTTCCTCAGATTCAAAGAAAAACAGCCAAATGCACAAAGGAGAGTTGAAGGAGAGTTAGTTAGGTTCAGTGAAGAAATACTAGCCTGCAATAATCATTAAAATCTACTTCTATACCACTATAATTATTATTAATGTTTTATTCCATTTGGAATTAAAATGGTTTTATTGGCAATAAAATTGGAGTACTGTAATATTTAACATCTATGTCATCAGTTGGTTACAACACACAGTAGAGCTTCACGATTCTGGATACAATACGATTTTTTATTTTTATTTTTCTCAAAAAGATTGGGATTCTCTCACAATTCTGAACAGACAACTAAACAAAATGACATGTAATTTACTAGCTCTGACAAATGGTAATTGCAGCAGTCTATTAAACATATTTAATAAAGCTGAATTAATTATTTAAAATAAAACTTTTAATGAAAGATTCAATGACATATAAAAAGTAAGTAACCTGGTTGCCTTACAAGTTTGAGTTCACTGAAAAAAAAAAAAAAAAGAGTTAACACAATGAACAGTTTTTAAAAATTGACAACCTTTATTCAAATATTATTTTAAAAATGTAAGCATATTGGGTAATTGTGTGTGTTTTATTTGTAATGATTCAGTGAAACATGACAAATTGTGCTATTTTCATGATTTATCAAATTTTTCATGTGGTTCAGATACAATAATATTTTGAATTTCTAATTAAACCAATTTCCTGTATCAACTCTTTTTTTTTTCTTCAATAAACTCTAAAAATTTAAGGCAACCAGTTTATTTACTTTTTTAAGTTAAACCAACAATATTTTTTACAGTGTAGGCTACTTCCCTTGTTCTGTCAGGACCACTATCGTCAAATATGATTGATTGATTGATTATTAGCATTTAGGATTGGCGGTATGGCTCCGTTCTGGGCAAGAACTCCCTGAGCATCCATGCAGCCATGGATAAGAGCAGGGAGAGCTGCTGTATTGCAGATATCATTAATGCTCATATTAAATGAACAAAATAATTCAGTTTCAATTTTAGTCTGATTCAAGGGGAACTAGAATACCAAATCCTGACTGGATGAAATGAAGAGCTGGGGATGGAGAAGGGTAAATGAATGGATCTCTTGAATAAATGATTTTTATATTTTTTTTAACAGTCACTTGTCGCCACTGGTAGTGTAACAAAGTAATCGATACGATCAACATTTTAAGTACCGTGTTACTTTGAAAAAGCGATTTACGATTTAGCGAATTTGATCGCTTCTGTAAACATCAGTCTTTATAGCGCACTATAAACTATTATCACAGTTCTTCTGTGATAATATTAATATTTGTAACACAGAACGAATAATACTGTGTGTGGTTGACTGATTTGAAACACTGTGCATGAAACGGAGCTGTTTCATACCTATACATGACAACTGCTCTCTCTGGCTGACTTTCTCAAATCTGAACCAGATTTGAAAGGTTTCGTGTGATTTTGTCAAAGGTTTAATAGGCACACACTGTAAAAAAATTCAGGTCTCCAATTTAAAATTTTCAAGTTACTGATCACATCTAAATTTTTCATTTGGCCGAATTTAATTTATGTCAATTAAATTGCCTCAATTTACAGAATTTCAATTCGGCCAACGGAGAAATGTATCAGTTTACAGAATTTCAATTAGGCCAAATGAAAAAATTTGATGTGAGCAATCACGAGAAACTTTTCAATTGCATAATGTTTTTTTTTTTTTTTTTTTTACAGTGCGGTGTTTGTAGTGTGGGTGTTTGAATAGATATTGTGATCTTTTAAGGATTTATCGTGTGGCACTATACCCTAAGTTATAGATACTGAAATTTGAAACCATTTTCATTTATTTGATGCAGATTGTCACAGGGACGTTTTACCACAACTTAAATAAATGTAAACTGTAAAAAAAAAAAAAAAAAAAAAAAAACTGATCACATCTAAATTTTTCAGATGGCCGAATTTAATTTCTGTGAAAGAAATTGCATCAATTCACATAATTTCAATTTGGCAAACTGATTTTTTTTTATGTGATCAGTCACTACAAAAATTTTATTTGGAGACATTATTATTATTATTATTATTATTATTATTATTATTATTATTATTATTATTATTATTATTATTATTATTATTATTATTATTATTATTATTATTATTATTATTTACAGTGTATGGATGTTTAAATTAAATCTTTTAAGTTGCAAACATTATTTTCTGTTTGCAGAAACAAAATGTTGATCATTACATCAACGTAAAGGGATAGTTCACCCAATAATGAAAATTAGCCCATGATTTAATCACCCTCAAGTAATTCTAGGTGTATATGACATTCCTTTTTCAGACGAATACAATAAGTTATAAAAAAAAATGTCCTGGTTCTTCAAAGCTTTATAATGGCAGTGAATCGACTTGCTTACCGCTGACTGTCGGAAGCTAGTTATTTTAGTCTATAAAGTTTTAAATATGGATATTTTTCTTACACAAATGTGTCACTTCACTTCACAAGGTATTTATTAACTCCCTGGAGCCATGTGGAGTAGTTAAATGTTATATAAACACATTCATTCTATAAGCAATGGCTGTGCTAATGCCAGTGACAAGTAATATTTTACGTATTCATGTGTTGATGTGAACGTATTCATATACATGTTAAATATGTTTTAGTGATAGCTGTTGATGTGAACTGAAATTGATAAGATTAATTGGTTCCAAGGCTACAACTCTGGTAGTTGGAGTAATTTTTTTGAGCAATTAACTTAAACATTTGCGTTGATGTTAACCTCTAACTCAGTATAGCTTGTTGGTTAAATGTAAATTCACTCAAAGCGGTCATAACTCAAAAAACAAAAGACAAACAGAGAAGCTGAAAACACTGAGGGCTTATATACACAGGGATGATTATCAACTAAACATGGAGCAGGTGTGTAACTAATCAGAAACCACTGTAACAAACTAGAACTCGGCGGGAAAAAAAAGTGACAAAAAAGAAAACAAAACTAAACATGACATGACAACGAAACTAAACAGACATGATTGTGACACTGATTATTATTATTATTATTATTATTATTATTATTATTATTATTATTATTATTATTATTATTATTATTATTATTATTATTATACATTTTATTTTGTAACAATGTGTAATAATCACTGGTGTCCCGTATTGCCTTGGTTACTAAAGTGTCCTTAATTATCCCCAGTGATCTTACATTTTAACACTCTTCAGAGATGAACTAAGAGTCCAAAGTTTGCAGCTCGCTCAACTTTCATTTATGTATACGACATCAATAGTTATCACATGTTTTGTGCAAACACCTCCTATTTTTAGTGGTCGGTTATATAGAGAGACAATGAGAATGCAGACCAAGCACTCATAATATTTTGCCACCAATTACTATTGATTTTACTATCACTTAGCTGCAGGATGTTGTTTTATTACTAATATATTTAATGTGCAAATCAATAGGAACACTTGTTTGGCTCATTCTTAAGACAGTAATAAAATCAAACATCTCAGGAGTGAAATGCTATACGCTCAGCAGAGGGCCAGAGCAGATGTGTAACGCAATTGCGTAGACGCCATATCTTCTGGCCATCTCCAATGAAAGCGTTGGATGGGGCCTTTTCAAACAGGGTTATTTCCCAGTGCAGTAGTTTTTAAATGAAGCCTCTCTTTTGGCAAACCGGCCCCATTAAGTTCACATCTCCGGATCAAATTGAAGCTGTCCAACTCATCAAACACAACAAACAATACTGTTTGCCCAGGTGCCATCTGTGCAGCGACTGAGCCCAGGCCAAAAGAAAAAAAAAGAACAAAAGTGGGCATCTTGCTTGAGATTCAAGCTTAATTTCCCCCGATATGCACTTAATGTTATGTTTAAATTGTCTGGTGGATGGACACGGTGAGAGAGAGCGATTTGAGATACCACGTAGTATCTTATTTTTCATCTGACAGCCCTGTATTGAACCAAGGACACATGATTCAGGCTTTTTAACGGCTGCCACATTTGTTAAAGATTGTTGATAAGTAGTGATAATCCAAGCTGTATTATACAACCAGCCTTTTTAGTTGTTGGAGTCTATGCTCTAACTTTCACTAGGCCAAAAAGAGTTTTAAATGCATCTGGTAGCATCAGCACGATTTGCGGTGATAATTTATCATTACAAATATATTCAAACGCAGCCCTTAAAATAATTCAGCCTGAAAAACAGTTCAAAAAGAAGGGCAACATGACAACATGCATGCCTTCCACAAGATATACTACTAGACAGAGCACAAAGACAACGAAAACAAAGTGTATTCGCAAAATTCGCAAAGATTTATTTACCGAGGGTGAGTTAGGGATATGAATCCACCCTCCATTTAAAGCAGTCTCTAATTCCCAGCAGCCCGGAGTGCTCTAAGCACGTCTAGTTTCACCAACAGCTATAACTCTCCTGAAAACTACTGCTGCTCTTCAACCTCCCTAGCTCTTCCACAGTTATATCAGTGTAATCTCCACTCACATGAGGTGAAAAAATGTGAAGGACTCAGAGCTTTACTGATGAGGGAACAGCAAAAGGTGAAATTGAATCGTGGACCCATAAGCGAAATCAATGAACATACCTGGTATTTTTGTGTATTAACCTAACAATTGAAAACCCCTGAACTTCTATAGGAAAAAACAAAACATATTTTACCATGAGACAATACATTTGGGAGTGACATTTCAAAGGGTCAATAAGCTGTAGAAACACTGTGTCACAAGCGCACTGCCAGCACCTTCTGACACGGACACTCACGCCACACCCACACTGTCAAAATCACCTGAATATTAACACCTGGGCATCATCACCATCAACCCCCTTTGACAAACCGTCTACTTACCTGAGCCATCACCTACCAGTCTTCATCGTCTTCACCGTCCTCGTCTTTGTCTTCTCCATCATCATCCTGTTCATCACCCTCTTCACCTGTTTACACAAGTAAAGTCTTTTACCATTCTGTTCACCTTCTACGTGTCAAGATTCCTCTTAAGTTTGACTGTGTCCGTTACCTCTGTTCAATAAACACTTACACGCTGTACTAACCTCTGTGTCCTTGCCTGTGCCTGACAGAAGACCAGACCTTATGCAGAGCTCTCCGGACACAGGCGGGGACCGAACTGCCGACCACTTCACCACCCTGGTTCACGCTGTACGATCCTCACTGACTCAAGACACCACCACCGTAACCCCAGCAGCTAATCCAGCTAGCGCACCGTCACCTGCAACTACATCTCCTGTCACTTCTTCAGCTGCCTGCGTGAGTCCCATGGCCCGACCAGCGACATACAGTGGCGCGACAGAGGATTGCAGTGGGTTTCTGCTACAATGCTCTCTTTACATGGAAGCAAATTTTCCCTTATTTCACCACGAGAGAGGTTGGGTGGCGTTCATCATATACCTCCTCGCTGGCAGAGCACTACATGGGCACAATCATTGTGGGAGTCGAATATCCCAGTCCCCGGCTCTTCTCTGCTTTCTGCTAACATCTCAAAGAAGTCTTCGGTCAACAAGCTGCGGAATTATCCGTCCATGACCAACTCTTCACTATTCGTCAGGGTAAGAGAGAAACTACCAGTTTGTATGTACTACGCTTCCGCACGCTGGCATGTTTTAGCGGATGAAATGAATCTGCCCTCATCACCGCCTTTCGCCACGGCCTCCTCAGTGAAGTAAAACAACTTATCGTAGTTTATGAGGATGCCATGGGCCTGGAATCCATCATTCAGAAAACCATCCGAGTTTCTCAACGGCTATGTGCTTGTGGAATCACCGCACCCGCTGTTAATCCTCAGCCCGTCCAACCATCTGTCGCCCCTCCAACACCTGAACCCATGCAGATCGATACACACCATTTCACCGCCACTGAACGCCAACGCAGAATTGCACAACAGTTGTGCTTGTATTGTGGGGGAGATGGACATGGGATTTCCACCTGCTCAGTGCGACCTTCTCGGCCAGCGGTGAGTACCATCCAGTTACCTCTTACTGCCAATCTTACCAAGACTACAGTATCTGTTAGTAATTCTCACTCCTCAGTTTCAGCACAAGCCCTCATCGACTCCGGGTCGGCTGGGAACTTCATCAGCCAACAAACCCTACAAAACCTAAACTCTCAACGCCAGCGTTGCCCAGTCGACCTTCGTATCACCACCATCCAGGGAAAACCGCTGGGCTGAGGTCGTGTCCGCCATTTCTCCCCCACACTCACACTGCGTGTTGGCAATCTGCATAAAGAGACCATCACGTTCATGGTTCATGCTGGAGGAGTCAACCACTGACATCATCCTGGGATACCCATGGTTAATCCTGCATCAACCCCTTATCCACTGGTCCACCAGAGAGATCCTTCAATGGGGTGAGAACTGTTTCCATTGTTGTATCCATCGTCCACTTAGAGTAAAACCACAATCCTCTTCAGTACCTCCATTGCTCCCAGTACAGTCCACGTCTGTGGAGAGTCCCAAAACCCTGATCAGTGTGACCATCCCTCTGGCTGGTTCCAGGATGTCTTCAGTAAGCAGTTGGCCACCAAACTACCACCTCATCGGCCATGGGACTGCGCCATAGACCTCTTTCCTGGGGCCACTCTACCTAAAGGCCGCATCTATCCCCTGTCCATCCCGGAACAGAAGGCCATGGAGGAGTATGTGCACGAAGCACGCAGGCAAGGGTTCATCAGACCATCTAAATCTACATCTACTGGGTCGAATATGCACAGAATTCCCTCCAGCAGTCCACCACAGGGCTCACCCTGTTCCAATGCATCCTCGGATACCAACCCTTCCCTCTTCACCTCTTCCCTTGGTCGGGTGAGCCCTCGGAGATCCCACCGGTGGATCATTGGTTCCGCCAGAGCGAGAGGGTCTGGGACTCAGCGCACGTGCAACTCCATTATGCAGTCCAGAGGCACAAGTACCAAGCTGATGTCAGAAGAGGACCCATGCCACAATACCAACCTGGCCAAAAGGTATGTCTATCCACCTGGGACATCCGCCTCCAGCTGCCTTGCCTGAGTCCCCGCTACATTGGACCATTCACAATCGACAGGCAGCTGAACGAATTGACATACCGTCTTCACCTTCCACCACAGCATCGCATAGCACCATCCTTTCACGTTTCCCTCCTAAAACCCTTCACTGACCCTTTGTCTCCTCCTTCCATAGAGCCTGGTGATGGTGCCGTACCTCCTCCTTCAATCGTTTACGAGGACACCAACGTGTCAATCAGGTGAGAGCTATCCTTGACTCGTGGCGACGGGGATCACAGCTAGAGTACCTGGTGGACTAGGATGACTACGGTCCCGACGAATGGTGCTTGATTTCCAGAAAAGACATTCTTGACCCGAACCTTCTAATAAATATCATCATGACCACCCTGAATGACCCGCTCCTCGGGCCGTGGCAAACCCCGTCGCCACCAATTATCCCAGCCGTCAGGAGCCACCCGTGGATGAGGGGGTTCTGTCACATCCGCACTGCCAGCACCTTCTGACACGGACACTCATGCCACACCCACGCGGTCACAATCACCTGAATATTAACACCTGGGCATCACCACCAGAGCACCATATAAGCACTCCTTATCCCTTCACTCCTAGTCTGTTCTTGCACCGATCAACACCCTTCAACAAACCTACCAGTCTTCATCATCTTTATTGTCTTCTCCATCATCATCATCATCATCATCATCATCATCATCATCATCGTGGTCATCACCCTCTTCACCTGTCTACACAAGGAAAGTCTGTTACCATTCTGTTCACCTTCTACGTGTCAAGATTCCTCTTAAGTTTTGCCTTTTTTTAAGCAATTAAAACAATTATTTAGCAAGGATGCATTAAATTGATCAAAGGTGAATAAATACATTTTTAATGTTACAACAAAAATTCTATGCTGTTCTTTTTGAACAAAAATGTATCAAAGATTCCACAAAAAATGTTAAGTAGTGCAACTATTTGCCCCATTATTCATAAGTCAAGAATTGTTTCTTGAGCACCAAATCAACATTTTAGAATTATTTCTGAAGCATCAGGTGACACTAAAGACTGAAAAGATGGCAAATGAATTATATATATATATATATATATATATATATATATATATATATATATATATATATATATATATATATATATATATATATATATATATATATATATATATATATATATATATATATATATATATATATATATATATATATATATATTTCCCTTTCGGGGAACTCGAGCTGCGTCGAAACGCTGTGAGAACGCCTCTGTGTTAATGCGTCGTGAAGCGCGTGTAGAACCAATCCATCGGAAGATCGATCGATCGGAGTGATGACATCATCGACCGGAAGCTATAAAGCGTCCGTGAAAACAAAAAGGAACTAGCTTCTGTGCCTTCAGTAAGCGATCTGTGTGAACCTGTCTGTCTATTTGGTGTTTTTGTCTGTCAAAAGAGAGAATTTTCCACCCTTTTGTGAAATATTGTCTAGATATTTACAAAAAAAGAGAAAATAGAAGATAATGGCGAGTGATAAGCAGTTTAAGAGGTGTCTTCATCCCTGCCCACGCTACATCACGGGTGGGGATACACACGCTCTATGTGTGATCTGCTTGGGAGCACAGCATGCCCAGGCAGCCCTCGAGGGGGCTGCTTGCGAGCATTGTGAACAGCTTCCCCTGAGAACGCTGCGCTCCCGCCGGGCACTCCTCGAGGAGGGTGCCTCGGCTCGTGTTCCCCGTGGCTCGGGTCCTGCTGCTGCTGCTGCCGAGGCAGAGCGGAGGCTTCAGTCGTGGGGTTCACAATTGGACCTTGCAGAGGGGTTTGAGACGGGCGTTGCCTTATCTCTGCCCTCACCTGCACCATCCAGCGCCTCTTCTCGGGGCTTGGAAGCCCGCCCTGCGGTTTCCCCCCTGAGAGAGGCGCCAGTGCTCCAACTATCCAGCTCTGAGAAGGTGGACATTGAGAGCATCGCGTAAGACAGAGCAAGCTCGATGAAAGATTTCTGCCCTCTCATGCAGCGGAGCCTCAACGTCGGGGCCTGCCGTTCTTTCATGATCTGCACACCGAGGTGGCTAGATCGTGGAAGAGACCGGCATCATATCGTGTGTTCAGCCCGCAAACGTCCATCTATAGTAACATCGTCGGGCAGAAGCAATATGGTTATGGGGCGATGCCAAAGGTTGAAGAGACACTCGTGAGCCATCTCTCGCCTTCCTCGGCATCGTCCCTAAAGGCCACCAAGCCATTTTGCCCACCAAGCCATTAAAGACAACATCGGCGTTGGTGGGCAAAGCGTACTCGGCGGCAGGTCAGGCTGGCCATCATGCAGGCATATCAAGCCGACCTGCTTAGGGATCTGGATGGTCGTGATGAGGTGGGGGGAGATATTATAAACGAACTTAGGCAGTTTGCCGATCTCTCTCTCCGGGGCACCAAGGAGACAGCCAGATGTGTGGGCCGTTCGATGGCAGCCCTGGTGGTCACGGAGAGGCACCTTTGGTTGAACCCCACCGAAATCAAGGAGAGGGAGAAGAGCTTTTTGCTCGATGCGCCGCTGTCCCCTGCGGGCCTCTTCGGTGACGCGGTCCAATCCGTCACCGAGAGGTTCCAGGAGTCGAAGAAACACGCAGCGGCGCTGAAACAATTTCTCCTTCTCCGGATCCAGGTCCCTGGGGCTGCTGCAGAAAAGCAGCAGCCAAAAGCAGCAGCCAAAACCGAGTATGAGCTCCTCCTACAGGGCACAACAGAAACAGAGCCTCGCTACCAGAACTCCCCCTCAGCGCGGGGAAGAGGGGCGGCGCTCTCAGGCGAGGCCTTTGAGGGGCAGGGCTGATCTGAGGACAGTCCTGATCGCCAAGAAGGCCTCGTCAAAGCGTTCCTGACGCCAGAAGCGTCAGGACGCTGAGGGTGGTTCCCCCCACAGGAAAACTGTGTTTACCTCTGCCTACGGTACCCGTTGGCAACGCCGGGGCGCAGACGGTCCCGAGGGTGGTCCGCTCCGTGGTCGTTCCCTGCCGGTGCGCCGCTTCAGGGCGCTGTGCTTGCTGTTCAAAATACACCAGAGGCCAGCCTCGAGAGTCGAAAGGGGGTACGCCATTCAATTCAAAAGGCGGCCACCTCCTTTCAGCGGTGTCCTACCCACAGAGGTGGGCCCGGAGCAGGCTCTGGTAATGGCACAAGAAGTAGAGACACTCCTGCGAAAGGGACTATAGAAAGGGTTCCTCCTCCCAGCAGGGAGTCAGGGTTTTACAGCCGTTACTTCATCGTGCCGAAGAAGGATGGGGGGTTGCGCCCGATATTAGATCTGTGCCTATTAAATCGCTCTGTGGCAAAGCTCAAGTTCAAGATGCTCACACTCAGACAGATTGTATCGCAGATCAAGTCGGAGGATTGGTTTGTGACCATAGACCTCAAAGATGCGTACTTAAATGTCTCCATCCTTCCACATCACAGGAAGTTTCTGAGGTTTGCCTTCGGGTGAGAGGCATACCAATATCGAGTACTTCCCTTCGGTCTAGCACTGTCACCCCGCACATTCACCAAGTGTGTGGATGCAGCTCTGGCGCCGCTGCGTCTGCAGGGCATCAGCAGACTAAATTATATCGACGACTGGTTGATCTTAGCTCACACCGAGCAGATGGCGGTTCAGCATCGAGATGCTGTTCTCGCACACATGTCAAAATTGGGATTGAGGCTGAACGGCAAGAAGAGTGTGCTTTCTCCGGCTCAGAGAACCACTTTTTTAGGCGTGAACTGGGACTCGGTAATTATGCGGGCGCAATTATCGCCAACACGCATAGCATCGATCCTGGCAGCAGTCAAAGAACCGAAGCTAGACCGTGCCATCACTGTGAAACAGTTCCAGAAACTGTTAGGTCTCATGGCAGCTGCGTCCAACGTGATACCTTTTGGCCTGCTGAACATGAGACCGCTAAAGTGGTGGCTCAGAACAAAAGGGTTCTCCCCGAGGGGAAATCCACTCCGCACGATCAAAGTCACGCGGCGATGCCTTCGTGCTCTGGTCATGTGGAAAGATCCTTGGTTTCTATCCCAGGGACCCGTGTTGGGGACCCGTGTTCGTCGCGTAACGCTAACGACAGATGCTTCCCTCACGGGGTGGGGTGCGACCACAAGTGTCCGTTCATCCCAGGGTCTATGGCAGGAACACCAGCGGCTATGGCACATAAATTGGCTAGAGATGCTCGCTGTGTTTCTTGCATTGAAACAGTTTCTGCCCGACCTCAGGGGCCATCAAGTATTAGTCAGGACAGACAACACATCGGTGGTCGCCTATATAAATCACCAGGGGGGTCTGAGGTCCCGTCCCTTATACAAACTGGCACGTCAGATCCTCCTGTGTGCCCAAGGGAAACTGCTTTCCATCAGGGAAGTTTACATCCCAGGGGTCCTAAATCAGGAAGCGGACATCCTGTCGAGGCAGGGGCCGAGGCCCGGGGAATGGAGACTCCACCCCGAGGTGGTGGAGCTCCTATGGCAGAGATTCGGGAAAGCAGAGATGGACCTGTTTGCTTCGGCAGAGAATTCTCACTGTCCTCAGTGGTTCTCTCTGTCACATCCAGCCCCACTGGGGTTGGACGCCATGGTACAGGAGTGGCCGAGGCTGCCCCTGTACACATTTCCCCCGATTGTCCTGCTTCCAGGAGTTCTGGAGAGGGTACGCCGGGACGGGGCCCAGGTACTTCGAGTGGCTCCGTACTGGCCGACCAGAATATGGTTTTCGGACCTAATATCTCTCCTGGAAGGCTCTCCGATGGAGATTCCGATCAGGAGGAATCTCCTCTCTCAGGCGGGCGGGAGATTCCTGCATCCTCGCCCAGAGTTATGGAAACTGTGGGCCTGGCCTCTGAGGGGGCCAGGCTCATAGAGGAGGGTCTCTCGGCTGAGGTCGTAGGGACCATCCTTCACTCCAGAGCTCCGTCCAAGAGGAAGCTGTACGCTCTGAAATGGAGACTGTTCTCAGCATGGTGCAGAGAACGCCAGTTGGACCCAGTTAACTGCCCGGTTGGTACAGTGCTGGAGTTCCTGCAGGCAAGGTTCTCGGCAGGGTTGACCCCCTCCACAATAAAGGTGTACGTGGCGGCCTTAGCTGCCTTCCACGCCCCTTTGGGTGGAGTGTCTTTGGGAAGACACCCTCTAGTTACACGTTTCCACCGTGGTACTTTAAGGTTGAGGCCGGTGGTGCATTCGAGGGTCCCGACCTGGGACTTGGCCATTGTTTTACGGGGCTTGTCTGAGCCTCCGTTTGAACCTTTAGAGGAAGTTCCAGAGAAGTTCCTCACTCTAAAGACGATCTTTCTATTGGCCATTTCGTCTCTTAAAAGAATAGGAGACATTCAGTCCTTGTCGGTAGGGCCCTCATGTTTAGAGTTTGCGCCTGGTATGGTAAAGGCTTTCCTGCATCCCAGACCAGGTTACATCCCCAAGGTTCCTACGAGCCCACGGGGCCCCATTACTCTTCAAGCCTTCTGTCCTCCTCCGTTTATGACGTAAGACCAGGAAAGACTAAATCTGCTGTGCCCGGTTAGGGCGTTAGACGCATATGTCCACAGAGCTGCCCTGTGGAGGAAATCTGATCAGCTTTTCGTCTGTTTTGGAGCCCCGAAAAAGGGGGGCTCCCGTGTCTAAGCAGAGAATGAGCAAGCGGGTGGTCGAGGCCATTTCACTTGCTTATGAGGCGGCCGGACAGCCGTCTCCTCTGGCTGTCCGGGCGCATTCTACCAGGGGTATGGCTGCTTCTAAAGCACTTTTGTTAGGGGCTTCCCTCCAAGATATTTGTAATGCGGCAGGCTGGTCTTCGCCGCTTACCTTTGTAAGATTCTACGAGTTAGATGTGGCATCTTCTGTTGGGGCGCAGGTGCTATCGTAGGCGTGTGCGCTATGGCTTCACACATACGAGGCACTTGGTCCTATGGCGATGTGGGTATAAGCGTTCTCACAGCGTTTCGACGCAGCTCGAGTTCCCCGAAAGGGAACGTCTCGGTTACGTATGTAACCCTAGTTCCCTGAGGGAACGAGACGCTGCGTCGCCCGGCCATACTGCCAGCATGCCCGTGATCACTTACTTCAGGCTTTTCCAGAAGCTAGTTCCTGTTTGTTTTCACGGTTGCTTTATATCTTCCGGTCGATGACGTCATCACACCGACGATCGATCGATCCTCCGATGGATTGGTTCTACACGCGCTTCACGACGCATTAACGCAGAGGCGTTCTCACAGCGTTTCGACGCAGCGTCTCTTTTTCTCAGGGAACTAGGGTTACATATGTAACCGAGACGATATATATATATATATATATATATATATATATATATATATATATATATATATATATATATATATATATATATCAAACAGTTATTTTAGTTGTATTAAAATTCCACAATTATCACTTTTTTTCTTTCTTTTTTTATCAATTGGACTTTTAAAAAAAAATTACAGACCACAAACTTTTGAATGGTAGTGTGTCACAGCATGATTCACTTCTTGAGTCAGGCGGTATAAAGGGGAGGGGCATTCTCATTCTAGAAAGCATTTGATTGGTCAAAAAATGTATGTAGTGCAAAAAAAGAACTGTTTATCAGCAAATTTTGTCATTGTTTAGGAGCATATGCCATATGTGCCCAAAGCCCAATTTCAAATTTGGAAAGTCACAGAAAATGAATAACACATTCTACTGAACCCCTAAAGGGACATGTTTAGGCTTGCTGCTGAAGTTGGTTATATTATAGATTTCACTTATCACATGAAAAGATAGGCGTAGTTTGCGGGTGGGACAGGTAGGACGGGTGGGATTTGGGATCCCACAATACATGACTTATGTGTCGATACATTAAACTCAATGTACTAATGAAATGATTTTGGGACATTGGAATGTTATTTTACATATCAATGTATTACCCCACCCCTGTCCTGCACACTTTTTTTACTGCGGGAAGCTAATAAGACGAGATGACACAGGACGATGTTGGAGGATTTGGTGCCAAGCAGATCCTATGCATCATTGGCAAAAATGTTATTTTGTAAAATGTACTGGCGCTCCCCATACAAGGAATACGAGAGGTTGCAAAGTCGGAAAGTTAAATTAAACAGCAAGCTCGAATTCTAAAGCGATTTCAAGGCTCCCTGATGCCTGCAAATTAATTCCCTAACTACAAAATTGCGAGACAATGCAAAAGCATTGTATATTTGTGTGTGTGTATATATATGTGTATATATATATATATATATATATATATATATATATATATATATATATATATATATATATATATATATATATATATATATATATATATATATATATATATATATATATATATATATGTTTTTTTTTTTTTTCATTTAATTTTTTTCCCTTCAACATATTCCTTTAGCAGGCTCTGTAAAAGTCATAATTTCCTTTCTGAACAAAGTATTTGTCTTAGGGCACATCCCTAATATGCAGTTTCCCCACACATTAACTTAAAAGCCACATGACTCTAATTTTAATTTCATGGGGTCTTAAAAATAAACATACAGTTTGTGAGAAAGTGATTCCATCATCGGTTGTTTGTTTGTTTGTTTGTTTTATGTTGATTTGCCAACCCTCCAAGTGCCAAAATAATGATGTCAAATTACTGAAGGCCTTGCTGTCTTGCCAAAACGAGGCCCTTTCCTCTCCACAGCTAAACAGCAGGTATTTACAGCATGACTTGGCAGAAATCAGCTCTGATCGCTTTTGTGAACAGCTTTCTCTCTGGCCAGCCGAAGATTCTTAAGCCCAAACAAAGAGTGTCAAATGTTGGTGCCATTACTGCCAAGCATAATGAAGCATGCGTCTTTTCAGGAGTGGGAAATGCTGAGTGACTGCATGCAAGTAGGGCAGGTTGACGCCGTGTGGGCTTCAGATTGAGTGATGACTGCATGGCGTGATGGAGTAAGCCTTGGAAACAAAGCGAGCCTTGCTCTATTTATAATACGTAATTGGTAATGTGATAAAGGCCGGGTTTGAGTACAGGCTACCTTAGGTCTGCACTCATGCATTCTGACTGAGAAGAGCATTATTCACTAAGCGTTCATGCTTACTGAGTCCATACGCAAGGTCTTGGCTCTAAGGCTCGGTGGCATGACGGTATAGACCAAGTGACAGCATAAATGTGTCAACTAGTAGAGATTCTGCTATAGCTATAAATCGGACACCATTTAGAAAACTCCCCTTGTCAAAAGCTTTATATTTATTATAATGGGAGCGATTTCATTCAGTCAACCTTTGGTAAATAAAAAAGGGTTTAATCTGTTAGTTAGTAAAAAGCCAAATATGCTTTGGAAAAAACATGAAATGTTAATTTCCTGAACAAGGTTGAACTTGTGGCTATATGTTTCTATATTCTGACAAAGAAACTTGAAATACTTGAAAAGACACTACATATTTGCAAGGAAATAACAAATAAGAAAATTTGACATACTTGATTGGATAGATCCCGTTGACTTCCATAGTATGAAAAAACAAACAAACAAACACACACACTATAGAAGTCAAAGAGGCCCATCAACTGTTTGGCTACCAACATTCTCAAATTATCTTCTTTAGTGTTCACCAGAAGAAAGAAATGTATACAGGTTTGGAACAACTTGAGGATGTGTGCCTTTCCGAGGCTCGACAGTGGTAGTTGCCAAGGCTGAAGGGACGGATTAATTTGTGTTCAGAATATGAATGAAAGACTAGATTTAGATGAGGGTGAGCGATTAATGACAGATTATTTTATTTTTTTGGTTGAACTAACCCTTTAAACCTTATTTTCGATGCTTCAAGAGATTCTAATGAACTAACTGATGTCACATATGTCACTTTAATGATGTTTTATTCCCTTTCTGGACATGGACAGTATAGTGCACATACACTTGCATACGCTCTCGGACTAAATATAAAATATCTTAAACTGTGTTTAAGAAGATGAACGGAGGTCTTACGGGTGTGGAACAACATTAGGGTGAGTCATTAATGACATACATTTCATTTTTGGGTGAACTAACCCTTTAAGCCTCCATTAGCTCTAATTTTGGAATTAGCAATGAAGACATGGGATGATATGGTTAAGAAATCAGTTCTACACACAAGAGCCTTTTAACGACAAAAAAACAGACACATATTTTGAAATAAACATCTGAACATGACTTGAGGTATGGTAACCACAGTATAAGCAGACTAATTGACTTCGGGCCATTGAATTATTAGAAAAATAATGTACACCCAAGGTGTAACTCTGCTTCTCATGACTGCATTTCCACCTTGGGTGTGCATTATACTATTAATTAAAATGCCTGGAGTCAATTATTCCTTACTTAATTCTGACTGTTAGAGAATATTATATATATATATATATATATATATATATATATATATATATATATATATATATATATATATATATATATATATATATATATATATATATATATATATATATATATATATATATATAGTTTTTCATCTTCCGTCACCTCCAATTTTTCTTACAACAAGACTACAAATCAACAGTACTGTAAGTCTATGTATTGTATTTTATTGAGCAGAGCTATAAGACATGGTAGCTTCCAGGCTAATAATTTAGCCATACTACAGCTGGGGTTGTGCTAGAATGTAGGGTGAGAGTGTGTGTGTGTGTGTGTGTGTGTGTGTGTGTGTGTGTGTGTGTGTGTGTGTGTGTGTGTGTGTGTGTGTGTGTGTGTGTGTGTGTGTGTGTGTGTGTGTGTGTGTGTGTGTGTGTGTGTGTGTGTGTGTGTGTTAGCCCCGGGGGTAAGTTCAGCAGGCAGCCTGTTAGTTCAGCTCAACCAGTGGACATGGCAACACAGGCAAGGTCGGCATGGCGATTATCAGTGTCCAAGGTCATGTGACCATGTGGGATTTGAAGAGAGGTAGTGGAAAGAAAACTGACATTGATCATGCTGAAGGTGGCCCTCTTTTCACAGAGGGAGAAATCAACAGATGGATAAATGGATTGTGGAATCATTCGTCGCATGGCTTTTTGTGTGAGGTGGAAACTACAATGTCATTAAGATCAAGCTACAGGCAAGGATCCCATAATGATGCTGCTTTTGTACATTTTTGACACAAGCAAATAACTAAATGCATACAGTGCCTTGCATAAAGCAAAAATTATACTTTTACAGATACATTTATATATAAAACATTTAGGGGAAAATATTGCAAAGAATGATTTTTGAATAGTCATGTGGTACTAAAGACTGGAATAATTGCTGCTGGAATTACAGCTTTGTTATCACAGATCACAAGCATACATTTCATTTAAAATAGTTTTTACATTTATAACTGTTGTTTTAAATTATTCACATGTATTACTCTATATGTAATATACAGTATTACTGTTTTTACTATATTTTTGTATTTTGTACTGTATTTATCTGCAATACAAATCACACTCATAATTATTCAAAAAATATGTATTTCAAAATACACACAACAGGGAGCATTTAAATAAATAAAAATCATTTAGTTTTAATTACTTATGCTTTCTATCTAAACATTTAATTATATATATATATATATATATATATATATATATATATATATATATATATATATATATATATATATATATATATATATATATATTATTATTATTTTTTTTTTACTATATATAAAAATGAATTTTAATAAATTATGTTTGTTTGATTGATTGATTGGTTGTTTGGTTGGTTGGTTGGTTGTTTGATTGATTGATTGCTTGGTTGATTGGTTGATTGATCGATCGATCCATTGATTGATTCAGTGATTGATTGATTGATTGATTGATTGATTGATTGATTGATTGATTGATTGATTGATTGATTGATTGATTGATTGATTGATTGATTGATTGATTGATTGATTGATTGATTGATTGATTGATTGATTGATTGGTTGTTTGATTGTTTGGTTGATTGGTTGATTGATCGATCAATCCATTGATTGATTCAGTGATTGTATGATTTATTGATTGATTGATTGATTGATTGATTGATTGATTGATTGCCATTCCGGATTTATCCATCCCAATCTCACGGAAATGTGTACGTTGGTATCGTAGTTAATTCGTACGGATATGTACGACCTCATTCGTACAAACTGTGTTAAATTGTGTGTATTTGACGTTTATATGAATGACCTCCCCCTACCTGTGACTGGGGTTTAGACAAATCATACAAATTCAAGTGAGGTCGTACAAATTCGTACGAATTAGCCACCTCATAAAATACATATCAATTGGTTGTGAGATAGTGCTGGATTTAGCTCACTTTAGGTCACTCGGTATGAATTGTTTTAAATATGTATTTTTGACGAGTTGCCCAACTTGTATGAATGACCTATCCCCCTATCCCCGCCCCTAAACCTACCATCACTGGCATTTAGACAAATAATACAAATTCGTATGATGAAGGACATACATATTCGGATGAATTAGCCTCCTCGTAAAATACGTACAAATTGGTTGTGAGATAGCATTGGATTTAAAACAACAATAACAAAAACCTTCAAAGTTCCTCCATACCAATATTATTTTAAGATGTGTCGAAGGCCAAAGACATGTCTTCTTTGAACTGCTCAAAAGTTAGATATCCCTTAGTAGTGACCTACCAGGGTGGTGAAGCAAAGTGCTTCAGTGTGTGGAACTGGGTGACGGCCTGGGATCTAAAGTGAGATGGAGGAACATGTCCTAGTCAGGTTGAAGGGTGAAGTGAATTGGGTGGGTGATGGGGGACTGGCATATTGGGTGAGGGGGGGCACTTTCTCCTCTAATGCCCCCCGGCACCTCAGCCATTAGTATTCCCTAGCGCGGCCGGAGTTCATACGGCTAATGGAGTCGCTACCTGGGGACATTAATTGTGCGTGACACCACTCGAGGGGCTTTTGTGCACTCGCTCTAATATCAGCGTGCACCCCCCCGACAAAGCGCCGAGAAAGATTACAAACAAAGCCCAAATAACTGCCAACCTTACACTGCAGTTTGACAGAAGGGGGGCCTCAAGTTCACTCCTGACACCGATTGCCAATCCCCGGGGTGTGTAGCAACATCGGGTGACGGGAGAATCTGTTTCCTCTGCTAGGAATAATAATAATAAAAAACATAGCGAGAGAATGTGTCTTCATCAAGAAGAGGAGACCAAGGGATGATGTAAAGAAGGTTGCAAATGTGGACTAATGCATAGGAAGAATGGCTTACAGCAACTCTATCAATATGGAATATATTTCAAATAATGCAAAATCTTATTACTAAACGCATACTGTTATGATATATCAAGGTGCAACAGTCTGAGACCACTAGGCAAAATGCTTTTTATAGTTTAATACAACATTTGTCTTTACAAATTGTCAGCATAATTTGAGTGAATCGATGAATTGGAAAATGATTGAATGTTGTAGTATTTGATATGACCAGTTTTGCTTTAAATCACAGTTGCACTCAAGCTACATGAGTTTGGAGTCAATATATATATATATATATATATATATATATATATATATATATATATATATATATATATATATATATATATATATATATATATTTTTTTTTTTTTTTTTTTTTTTTTTTTTTTTTTTCTTCTTTTTTTTATGGTCTCTTTTGCTTAAACTGTAAACCCAAATATGTTTACTCAAAAAAAAAAAAAAATCAGTTACACCAAAGTTTTCACGTTAAAAAATACAAAGTTTAAGCAAGCAGAACTAGCAGATTTTTATTTTGTACATATATATTTTAATTGCTCATAACTTCAAATATTTGAGAAAGCTAATTCATACATTTAACTTAAAGTGATTATGTAATCTCAACTTAAATATTTTTAGCAGTGGACATTTGGCTAGCTTTTACTAGCTAATTCAATAAATGCTAACTTGCTAATTGGTAACGCAGTGCTTTGATAGCATTAGCATAGCATAACAATTGGTGAATGAGTACGGCAATAGAACATTTAAACATATATCTGTTCTGAAACCAAGCTCAGGCTCCACTCGTCACTCAAAACACTGCATAACAGAAAATCTTATTAATTAGCACAGCCACTAATAAATCTCCAATTTAAAATTAATCTATCAGAAAAATCATTACATAACACTTAATTTTCCCTTTCGAGTGTCATGTCAAAACATGCTGGAAAATAGATATTCCAGCCCAGTTTAAGTTAAATTTAAGTTTGTCTAAATTAAAAGAAACAAGTTAAAAAGAACTCAAAATGCAACCAGATTACTTAAAATTACTTTTAAACACTCAAAATACTATTTATTTCTAAATAAATACAGATTCATTTGATTTGCCTAATTTGTCTAAATTAAGTTTACCCTACTCAGACCAATTAATCATTTTGGGTTTATGGTGCACCAAGGCTGCATTTATTTGATCAAAAACAATAATACTGTGACATTTTAAATAGCAAAATTGATTTCTTCCTGTAATTTTATAGCTGCAATTTCAGCACATTACTCAGTGTCACATGATCCTTCAGAAATTAATATAAAATGCAGATTTGGTGCTGAAGAAACATTTCCTAATAACAACACTGATAATTTGTGGATTTGTCCCATCTTATTTGTTTGTTTGTTTTTTTTTTTTTCAGAATATTTAATTAAAACTGTTTTGTAACATTTAAAAAGTAGCCTATTTACGGTCACTTTTGATCATATAGAATTTGAAATATTTGTTATTTATTTGCATTCTTCACACATTTACAGGCTTAAAAGAAAAAAAAAAGCCCAATTTTTAATCTGATCTCAGACTTTGGGACCCCACTGAACACACTGGAACATGTAGTAAAAGGGTATATACACAATTAATTTAACGCCAGAATATATAGGTGTACAGTGGGTGATACTAGGGAAAATGGTGATTTAATTTGTTGAGAATAACAAGTGATCTTGCAAAACCCACAGGACATGAAATTAATGCACTTGGAAATTATCATATTTCTCATTACACTGTCACCCGCCAAGCTTGTACAGCTACCTGGTCCAGAAAAAAAGACTGCTGGATATGAGAAAGGAAGCTGTTAAATTGGAATGGATTATTGTATATTATTGCCATCTTTTCTCCCTACATCCTTTGCAATAACGGCTGCCTTTTGCCATTATCATCAACTCACCTGAAAATGTATGGTGTAATAAACTTTGGAGCAAACAAGTCCCGTTGAAAGTATAGGTGTGTGTGTGTGTGTGTGTGTGTGTGTGTGTGTGTGTGTGTGTGTGTGTGTGTGTGTGTGTGTGTGTGTGTGTGTGTGTGTGTGTGTGTGTGTGTGTGTGTGTGTGTGTGCGGGTGCGCGCGTGCTAAGAGTCCCACTGGCTTCATTGTATGTGTTATTTGAGGGATACATAAGAAGCTTTTGAATAGAATATTTAATTTCTGCACACAAAACTTTAGATTTTTTATTCCCATCTAAGACTTCTAATAGGATCTTTGTCATCCAGGTTATTTGCCTTCATGGTCCCCGGTGTGATAGTAAATGCCAATCCGCTCATTCAAAGTTAGAAAATCATTACCGTCTTTTGTTACTGAATGTTCTAGCAAGCCACAATAAAGCCAGCCTCGTGTTAGGAGTGTCAAAACTATTCTCCAAAGATAATGTGAAAAATGGCTTCAAAAGAGCCACTCAGAGAGATAATATGATAATTTGATTTCCTTGATAAGCACCATGGAAAAAGCCTCAGTCTAGCCCTTTTTTTAAGCAGCAAAATCCATTACCTCTTCTTAATTCACCCTGGCATAAATTAAGTATTCTCGCTGGCTATTAGCCTATCCATTAATACAGCCAGGGTCAAGACAATTGAAACCTAAAGTCAAGAAATATGGAGAAGTATTTCTCCAAAACGTTTCGTCTAATGGCTGCCGAGCGAGAGTCCAGGATCTTTTGCCATTAATTGTGAAATTATCTTTCTTTGCTTTTTCTTCCTACAAACAGGCAGGAGGAGATAAGAGGCACAGGGGCCGATAATCCTGTTGCGCGAAATGAATTTCCGTTCCACTTGTTTCTTTATGTTTCAGCCAATTTCTGCTGGGCGATAGATTGTTACTGGAGATAAGGGCTGTGAGAGTGGAGAGGGGGAAATTTCTGAAGGCAAGTGTAAAATTAGTTTGGTACCAGAACTCCATCAAACTCTGAATAATTACAGAGTAGAAAGGGCCACGTTACATTTAAACTATTACAAAATCGCATTTCATTGTAATCAAAATGAACCCTCTTTGAACTGAAATAGCGTTCAATATATTCCTGGCAGTGGGAGAGATCTGATTAATCGTATCCATCATCTATTTACTGATGCAGGGGGAATGAAACTAGAAAGCTCCATTAAAAACAGCCACATTATAGTTTTAATGATAATTCTCATTTTCTATACCACAAAAAAAAGAGAGAAATAATCATCAGAGCACAAAAGGAATGATCATGTACTATTACTAAGGGGTATTTTGTGGAGAGGTTGCTGTGAGATGAAGATTGTTCACAGATGAGAGCTTGTACGAAGCTGAATGTCTGCACGACAGATGAGGATGCTCAGATAATGTTGATGTCCCCTGGTGCGCTAAAGGTCAGAGGTAAGGCTTTATGGGTCTTGTTCTCTAAGACCCTTTAGGAACATAAAAGTATATTATAAAATACTTCTGGAGCTACGCATGCATTTTATACAAAACTTTATGAGGGTCATGGCATACTTTTATTATTTCAATATGTTCCTTGAGGTTCACTTATTATGATGATAACGTTTTTTGCACAAAAATATATGTAGGCTTTATGTGAAAAAAACTATTATTTTTAACCTTCATTCTGACCATCTGTCTGAATTTATCAACTTGCAAGGTGCTGCTCCTTTAGTACTTGTCAGTTTAGACCTTTTCATGGTCTAAAAACGAAACGATAACTTCCAAAAACTTTCGAGTAACTTCCGTAACCCAAACAAAGCTTGTAAATGGATGTGTTCTTGCTCTCGCTCTGGTCGATGTGCACACATGCTCATCCGGGAGAAGTGCCCATACAAGAAATTATGCCCTTTATGAAGTCATATACGGCCATACTCGAAGAAAGAAAAAAAAGAAAAAAAAGAAAAAAACTTTCCAAAACTTGGAATGAGTGTATTTGGCAAATTAATCCTCTGTCATTCGTCCAACTCATTGAAATTGTGTCCATGTTTGTGTCCAGTTTCTCACCTGTAATAAAACACATACTATATTAAAGTCTTTGGTTTTTCCATGGTTTCTACAAAATAAAACCGTAAAACGAGGGTAACGATATACAGTGAGGAAAATAAGTATTTGAACACTCTGCTATTTTGCAGGTTCTCCCTATATTGGAAATCATGGAGGGGTCTGAAATTGTCATCGTAGGTGCATGTCCACTGTGAGAGACATAATCTAAAAAAAAAAAAAAAAAATCCAGAAATCACAATATATGATTTTTTACCAATTTAATTGTATGATACAGCTGCAAATAAGTATTTGAACACCTGTCTATCAGCTAGAATTCTGACCCTCAAATACCTGTTAGTTTGCCTTTAAAATGTCCACCTCCACTCCATTTATTATCCTAAATTAGATGCACCTGTTTGAGGTCATTAGATGGATAAAGACGCCTGTCCACCCAATACAATCAGTAAGAATCCAACTACTAACATGGCTAAGACCAAAGAGCTCTCCAAAGACACTAGAGACAATATTGTACACCTCCACAAGGCAGGAAAGGGCACCGGGGAAATTGCCAAGCAGCTTGGTGAAAAAAGGTCCACTGTTGGAGCAATCATTAGAAAAAGAAAGAAGCTAAACGTGACTGTCAATCTCCCTCGGACTGGGGCTCCATGCAAGATCTCACCTCGTGGGGTCTCAATGATCCTAAGAAAGGTGAGAAATCAGCCCAGAACTACACACGAGGAGCTGGTCAATGACCTGAAAAGAGCTGGGACCACCGTTTCCAAGGTTACTGTTAATAATACACCAAGACGTCATGGTTTGAAATCATGCATGGCACGGAAGGTTCCGCTGCTTAAACCAGCACATGTCCAGACCGGTCTTAAGTTTGCCAATGACCATTTGGATGATCCAGATGAGTTATGGGAGAAACTCATGTGGTCAGATGAGACCAAAATAGAACTTTTTGGTCATAATGGAGGAAGAAGAATGATGAGTACCTTCCTAAGAACACCATCCCTACTGTGAAGCATGGGGGTGGTAGCATCATGCTTTGGGGATGTTTTTCTGCACATGGGGCAGGGCGACTGCACTGTATTAAGGAGAGGATAACCGAGGCCATGTATTGCGATATTTTGGGGAACAACCTCCTTCCCTCAGTTAGAGCATTGAAGATGGGTTTAGGCTGGTTCTTCCAACATGACAATGACCCGAAGCACACAGCCAGGATAACCAAGGAGTGGCTCTGTAAGAAGAATATCAGCACATTATTAATACAATCTTATTTTGTGCTCTACAGAATAAAGAAAGACATGCAGGTACAAATCATGACAATTTTTTTTTTTTTTTTTTTTGGTGAACTATTTGTACCCCTTCGGTCAAGAACAACCCTGACATAAATTGAGAGCAATACTGCAGTGGGGAAAAAATTGCACTGATCACACTGATAGACAAATTGAGAGGAAATATTCCAGAATATGGACCCAAAATGACATTCAGAAGAATATGATGTATTGTGAAGAGACAAAATAAACACGGTGAATGGAAAATCAACGTCAATGTATCTCATGTTCGTCTCTTCGACAGCAGGTGAACTAATCTAAAACACATCAACATATCTCCCCCATACTGAATCCTCTGACATGGGACCTTAGCTTAGAGGAGATGAAATTAAGTGAAATAAAAATCATATTAAAAATTATTATCGCCTAACAGCCATTAGTCTAAAGTGTGCTGTCACCATTTGATGGATTTCTCACTTAGTTCAATGAATGTTCTAACGACATTGATAAAATCACTGCAAACCAAATACAGTTAACCCGCTCATGGAGGGCCACACATTGTGTCAACACCATAGAGAGAAGTCCCGCTAAAGGAAATACAGATCCTTTTTTGTCTTGAAAAACCTTACTATATTGACTGTTCATGTCTTTAGTACATTAGGGACATAAAAACTAAACAAAAAAGTGAATATGTTATCTAGAGTGTGGTCAATTTGCACAATCTGGAATTCAGTGTGATGCGAAACATTTCTCCACAAAGATTCTGCATCAGATTCAAGGATTTCCAGCATTTACCACTAAATAGCTGCTTAGCATGGAGCTCTGAGTATGAGGTGCTTCATACATTGCTACACAATTGATAATGGACAATGGATTTCGCCTGCATAATTTTGCCTTAGTTTCACTTGCAGTATGTAACCGTACCTTTGCAGATCATGAAACTACTCGTTATTCTCCGCTCAGCAGTGTAAAGTGCTAGTGGGCCTGAATTTTTCCTCAGTATTCACTGACCACTTCACTATTTCATCTACCTCCGACTATTTTTCTACTTTGGGGAAAACACTTTCTATCACTGTCAGATAGAGCAGGGATAAAAACTCTCCAGCCCTGGATTAGCTGTCCACTTGCCTCCCTGCAGTCTCAGAACAATAAAACACAAGAGTGCACTTCCCTACATAGGTCTTCCACATTTACTTAGAGCAGCTGAGATACGGCCGCTCAAGGCCATTGTGTTTCGGATCTTTAAGCATGAATCACGAAAGCATTTTAGAGCCTGATTTGAATATGAGTCCAGTTTGACGAATCAGCAAATTGTTTTATTACCGGTTTGAATGAACTCGCGGGTGCTCATTTAGAAAATGAATGGAAGAAAAAAAAAAAGTGAATCTTCAAAGAAATCTTCACATTGTTTTATGCTCGTTTCTGGATTTCAGATTGTCTCACTGTGTCCCTCGCTGCAGCTGAGACAATCTGATTGTGAGGAAAAACAGACATATAAACCTTTCAATCTGTTTAATTAAGACAGCTTAGCAGTGGCACTGGGTTGCTGAGTATTTAAGCTAATTACGGTATTAATTACAGCATGAATTAAATGACATAATTGCCTTTCAAAACAATGACTCTGATAGCTTAGGTAAGGTAAAGGGTTAATTTACTATGGAACCAAGCATGCATTATTTACACACCCTGATGAATAATACATTTAAGAAGTAGGCTTATAAATTTGCCAACACAAAGCTAAAGCAAAGCAGAGAGCCCAAGCCGAGGCTGATTTGAATATATGTCTCAGATGAATATTGCTTGAGTTATGGTTGTGGCAGAGTGGAGACCTTCATTTCATTTCTGGAGCTGTGTAAAAAGCACAGGAGAATTGAAACATTTCTCCCAGTACAAATGACCTCTTAATATCAGCCATAGAATTAAAGAGGGGGAAAGAAGAATGTTTTAAATGAGTGCATTGTGTTTTAATGAAAAAGTACCTTATGACTTGATAATTTGGTTTAAGGTGCACTAGGCCAGTGTTATATATTATGTTCAGTTGAGTTCTTTCAATATCCCAAATGTTTCCAACTATTTGTAAATTGTGAGAAAATTGCTATTTTAACCAAGGACCCAGGACGTCTGAAGGAGTCGCCTGTCAATTGCGTCATATCTGCGTTACCCTTGGTTTCCGGTTTTATTTGGCAGAAACGCTTTACTCTCAGTGCAGTGTGCAACAAGTGTCACAGCAGCCACTGAGAGAAAGCACAGAGTAACGTCATAACATCATTTTAAACACACTTAAATGTATCTAATATGATCAACAGAGCTGCGTTACCTCATACTCATGACCGGAAGAGCTAAAATGGCGACGGCGACTATGTCCCGACGTCATAATAAAAGCCCCGCTCCTCGCGAGCTGCGCAACAATCGCTCCAGCAACCTTGCTCAGCTCCTTAAACACTCAGTCCTGCTCTGCTTCATACCACAGTATTGTTAATAACTGCATCCATTAACATGATTTCTACCTGAATCCTATCCCGTTTCTTTTCCACTGGCTGTGAGGTGAAGACCACATGTCCCAAGATTCTGTGCTCAAACTCGCCGTCATCAAACAGGCGCCCTCTAGCGGACGGAAAATGACATAGTGCAGCTTTTAACATAATTTTTTTTTACATCACATATAGCAGGTTACATCGGTTCACCAGTAGATGCCGACAAATGGTTGACCTATGAGTGAATCAATAAATCATTAATTCAAAAGATTTATCCATGAACAAGTGACTGCCTTTATGAGTGCATCGTTAACCCTTTAATTCTATTAAAGGCTTTGTTTAGAACTATTTTCATTGCAGAACTAATGTAAAGTAACTGGTAATATAGAATGCTTCAGGGATGGCATATTTTTGTATGTCAAAACCCATAAACGAGTTTGCATTTTAGCATCTTCGGTTCCATCGTCATAAAGTCACTTGGATTATTGAAAAATAAGGTCTGTGGTGAACACAAGCTCAAGATAGTATTTTCAAGTTTTACTCAATTACTGTATATAAAATGCATCAGTAACCCCCTTACGATTAAAAAAAATATATATATTACTTGTCTTATAAAAAGAGATTGCTAACAAGTAAACTTCATCAGCCGAACGAGTAAACTCACGCATTAGTTCACTTTCAAGGTGTTAGTTACTCAAAATTCACTTTTTGTTTATTGTTCATTGTTGGTATGTTTATTCATTGTGGCTATATATACGCCTATATGATATTTTATAAGCTATTGTTGACCTAATATATAGCTGGGCAACAATAGTTTATAAAATAATAATGTAATTTGTAATAATGTTTCCACTTTGAGGAAATAATGTAATTTCCTCAAAGTGAGCAAAAAGGTAGTTCAATCCAGCACTACTTGTTCCCTTTGGAATAAAACAAATATATATCATAACAAAAACATACTAGGTCTTTTTGAAATTATGAAATCAGCTGACTTGGCTGGAAACAAAAACGTATGTGTATACTAAAGATCTGGTCAAGGTCATGTTTACTCTCGGTTCCTGAAAATAATAGCTTGTTTGCACACAGGGCTGTATTTTTTTATTATTGCTGTGCATTTCTGTACCAAACAGTCAATCTTGTCTGGCGTTGCAAATAAATAAATAAATAAACAGCATATTGATGATCAGTTGGGGAACTGTAGCTCCTCAAAGCATTGTTTCATTAAGAGTGAATGCTAATACCACTGTACATCAAACCAAGCATGTTGTAGTAAAATGACTGAATTAGCAAAAACTGAGAGGTGTAAATAATAATATTCCTCTCTGAAAACATCTGCATGTATATCCATGAGGTGATATGTGAAGAAGGGCAGTAAAATAACGAGTTTGGCATCCAAGAAGAAGAAAAAAAAGAGGAGAAATGTCCTACAAAGTCTTGTAATCATTAGCCTTTTCACTGAAGCCCTACCGTGATTTGTGTTTTTAAAAAGAGACATAGCAATAGGCAGCCGTGAGGTGCCATTGCCGCCCAGGCACCCATGTGATGGCACAACACTTTCATTTCCCCCAGCCAAGACATCAGAAGGGGAGAAAAAAAAATTACATCTCAGTCTGACGAGTGACTAATCAAGGAGCTCGAAACGGTGCTGCAATAAATTACTCCGCCGTGAAATAAACCACACAAACAGACTGATGATAATAAATGTAAATTATTTCTCCGAAGAAATTTTCCCCGGTACATGAGTAATACCAACCATCAGGAAGGAGTCTTCCTTAACATTAATTACAGAAAATGACAAGTGAGCTGACAAGTAGGAAGGCTCATTATCTGCGAACATATTCACAACTTCGCAATTTGCCGCGAAGATGGACTCCAGCTAAATTAATCTCTTTTCTTTGCATGAGCCCCTTCTAATTTTCATGTTATTAACAGGTTTGCAGTATCACTCAGTGCTTGTCAGCCTAATCAGGTTTTTTCTTCCTCTTCGTCTTCCTCCACCAATGTCCGGGGGAAAGCACGGTGTCGCTTTTGAAAAGGATCAGATCCCTTAATGTGTTCTCCATCACGTCTCCCCCACTCCACGAGGATGCTTTTAATAAGGTTCCTTAATCATTCCTCTTTTTGCTCAACTTTTGGCCCGGTTGGCGTCCATTATCACTGGCTTTTGTACCAGGTAGAGTCATTAAGTGGAAGAGAAGGTTTATCAGGCGAACGTAGGGGGGTTTGCTGAACTGTAATGGAGAGACGGGCACGCCAGCATGAGGGAAATCTTGTTTTAGCCACCATGCAAAGAGTCTTGACTCCTGAGTTACACTGAAATGATGGAGCGTGAGGATGATGTCGAAAACCTTTTTGTGTTTGATTAAACCTAATGAGGCCGAAAGAGAAATCCATTTGGAAAAAAGATGGTAAATCATGTAGAGGTGGCGAATTGATTGTTCTGATTGGGATCACTTTTCTCTGTGAGTTATTTAAATGACAAGTGCACAATCTCTATAGTCTCATTACAGTTTTACTGAAGTTTAACATACTCATTTTCATGTTAATAAAAGGAGTAGGTCTCTTTACATCCCGGATTAGATGTGTTCTGGTACATATTTTCTTGATCCTACACTGTCAGAACAAAGGTACATTGCTGTCACAGTAGCGGTACCTTAAAGTACAAAATCAAAAAGGTAGTAATGTACCTTTAAGGTACTAATACGTGCTCTTAAAGTACTGATATGTACCTTTGTAGGTGCTAAACTGTACCGGTGAGTAAGGTACAAAGATGTACCTTTTCACACTTCTCCTAAAGTGCAGAACAAATATGTATATGTTTGTGTTGAACATTGATGGAGCAACATATTTTGTGTGAAAATAAATCATACAAGTGGTTTATTTTGTTTAAAAATGTTCTAAATATACAGTATGAGGTGGCGAGGGGGCATTTTACACCCACACATGTAGAAATGACTGGCCATATTCCAACATACGGCAGCACTCGCATCCATTTGGACACAGTTTATAAAGAGAGACCGTTTTGCTCACGTTTTTCTTTTATTATTGCTGTTGTAATGTATCACTGAGGAGCCAGCACGTGTATCGACAGAAACATACATAAAGCATATAAATAACATTATTTTCAAATTACAACCCATATTAAAGATGCGTCATCAGATGTGAGATGAACCGCGGTGCAAGTGTGTGCCGGCACCTTTTACACGACACCCCTGTTCACGTCAGAAATACGACACAGCGGTTGGGAAACACTGGTTTAGTAGAAAATAAAATAAAATGCCCCTTTTACCCCAGGGTGCCTTTAGCCCTGCTGTACACTATACATCTAGAGATTTGTGAATCTAAAAAAATATATATATTTTTAGCTTGAAACGAATTCTTTTGACATACAGTTGGTTGGAGGGCGTTTCCATCAGAGCACTACTGCGATCTGGGCGGGACTGTAATCCACTAAATCGTCACTTATTGGATCAGCCCTTCTAATTAGCATCTTGAGATTGATCTCCACCTCTAAGGGGCGTTCACACTTGCAACGATTAACAGCTTATAAAAAGTAATTTATTTTGAGACCATTGCAAATGCAACCAATTTGAACAGAATTCAACTTTATTCAAATGTCCATCGATACCTTGGGGCATCCTCCAATGGGAACGCAGACAGCGGAGCTCACATGATATAGTCGAACACTGCAGTCGAGTCAGAACACCCACTAGCAACCTATACAGTGACTTGGCGACGCCTGAAATTAAATCACTGACAATGCGAACACCCCTTTAGTTTGCAATTTACATTCTTAGGCAATAACGAAAATATGTCATATCGTATACTGTGTGCTAAAAAGCAATGACAATGCTTTAAAAATTTGCCACACTATCAAACACTGTTTTTCGATCTAATGATCATTGTGCTGTCATTCATTAGTCATGGACATGTATAGAACAGAAAATGGTAGTGAACATGGACAGACTAACAAATAGATACGAAAGTCATTTACAACAATTCATTTTGACATTTGTTGCCATGGTGAAGGCATGTTGAACTCACTATTATGGTGATCATGCTACTGGTAATAAGGACCATTCAAGCTGTTTAAAAATTAGAACATAATGACAAATACTGTAGATGGCCTATTTCAGACATTCTACTAACTATAAGTAACTTTGCAACTACATGTCAACTAACTCTTATTAGTATTAAAGTAAGTATTACTTGACTGTAGTAGACTGGGTTAGTAGACTAAGATGAATAATGTAGTTGCAAAGTTATTTATAGTTAGTAGAATGTCTAATGATACCACATTTGTTAAATAAAAATACAAATATAAAAACAATTCATCAATAACAAATACAGGACCAATCAATGATGATATAGAAAACTAAGAGACCCATAATTCTCAGCATGGTCCATCTACTATAAGGAAAGACTTACATTACAGATAATTTTATCATCATATAAAGAAAGGCAACAAAAGTTCTCTATTAACGCATAAATTTATGAGCTATGAAAAAATGTATATCAAGACATAGTGTATTCAAGGACACATGACTGACTACATCCCCCTATATGCGGATTGACTGCCAGCTCGGAAGCTGTCCATGTATCCATCTTCCCAGCCTTCCTATTTTCCAAAGCATCCCTATAACTCTTCCATCCTCCATTTGCTTGTGCCTAGTCCCAGACAAATGCAATTGTAAGCGATGTTGTGAGTTTTGTTTTGCTGGAATTAATAAATCACAGCGGGAGTATGAAGTATCTGCACGTCTGAAATGTAATCCGCGCATTTGCCTGTATATCAAGGCCCTGTTTAATTCACAGGTAGCCTCATGATAGCTGATGCAGAAACGCAATATGTCATGCAAAATTAGTTCGGAGAGAATAAGTTTCAGGAGGGAACGCACAAGAAAAAAAAAGAAAGAAAAAGATGACAAGAGGGAGGTGGTACCAGCCACAGAGGTTTTATCTGCACCCCTCTTCCACCCTCCCCTTAATTACATTTCGCACACTGTAGTGCCACAATAGCCCTGTGTAACCTTTGGAGGCTGTGCCTTTTTAATAATGCAAAGTATACATTTTCATATCTGTTTTTTTTCCAGCACTCTCCCCATTTATTAATTTGCTGAACATAATAAAACAAAAGGAGGGAAGTAATGAGCTTCTTTGCTGAGGCAGGCAGAACACAATACAAGCCGGTCTGTGTTTAGAGAATGAAACCAGGGTGTAGTAAAATGTCTTAAAACTGAAAATCTTACCGGGGAGGGGGATGAATTTGTACACAAAATAGCATGACTTTTTTTGATAAAATATCCCAAAACCACCATGCCAGTGTTATATATTTTGTTCAGTTGAGTTCTTACAATATCCCAAATGTTTCCAACTATTTATAAATTGTGAGAAATTTTATATTTTGACCAAGGAGCCGGGACGTCTGAGGGAGTTGCCTGTCAATTGCGTGATATCTGCGTTATTTGGCCTCGGTTTTATTTTATTTTTTGGAGCAGTGTGCAACATGTGTCACAGCAGCTGCTGAGAGAACGCACAGAGTAACGTCATAACATAATTTTACACACACTTAAATGTATCTAATATGATAAACAGAACCGTGTTACCTCATACTCATGAAAAGTGGCGCCGGTGACTGTCCTGCCGCCATAATAAAAGTCTCTCTGCTCGCGAGTCATGTGTTGCACAACAATCGCTCCAGCGGCCTTGCTCAGTTAACTCGACACTCTGCTCTGCTTCATACTACAGTAACGTTAATAATCACATCCATGAACATGATATCTGCCTGAGTCCTATCCCGATTCTTCCTCACCGGCTGTGAGGTGAAAACCACATGTCCCAAGATTCTGCGCTCAAACTTGGCGTCATCAAACTACACCTTTGTTTTGAACAGGCGCCCGCTAGCGAACGGAAAAGTTACATAGTGTAGCTTTAACCCCCTTATAGCTTTTTGTGGGGTCTCAGAGAACAGTCAATCCACTGGAGTTGACTGTTCTATATTTAAGAGTTTACTCTTACATTTTTGCACAGGTCTTTCTTTTTTTTCCCCAAAAGTATTATATGAATATTTACAATATGTGTTATTTACAAACATGTTCTCACAGCTCCAAGATCCTCAATAGGCTTTGATTAACGCAAAGTGTAAATGTTGCCCATCAGCTCTGTGCTACCTTTCACTGGGATGCAGCCATAAAAAAACATCTGTTGTTGGAGAGCGGAGGAGCCCGATGAGACCATGCTTCCTTAATTAACCGGGACTTCTCTAAAGCGCCACCAGAGAGATGAGTGATCTTTGTAAGACACCGGCGATATTTAATATCTGATTAAAATCATCCTCACGATAAGATTTTACAATGAGCCACTTAAGAGTACAGTAAATGTGAAGCTCTTTAATGTGGATTATACTTTTTCATTTACCTAGATGGTGATTAATATGCTGTCAATGTTAACCTTGGCAAATGCCATGTGGTTTGTGCAAATTGTCTGCTCTTCTTTGCCCTTTGAAGTATTGAACTTTGCCATAGAAACTCTCTACTCTCATCCAGCCTTATCTCTTTCTGTGTATCTATAAGCCCCATTGAATATGATGCATGAAAATAGCTCATATCAAAGCTAAAGTGTGTAATCTATGCACCTATAGTGGCACCAAATAAATAAATAAATAAATAAATATATATATATATATATATATATATATATATATATATATATATATATATATATATATATATATATATATATATATATATATATATATATATATATATATATATATATATTAGACTGCATATTTTTTATATTATAAGAAGTACAATGCTAAGTATGTTATGCCGGGTTCAAAATATACTATATTTGTTTGTCTGTTACTGTATCAGAATATGGGATTTTGACTCCTATATTCTTGTTGTGGACTAGAAACACACCTCCAAACACGCAATCACAGTGTCCGTTTGATTCACTTCTGATGATTCAGAGATTGTTTTGAAAATTATCATGAAATGTAATTTGTTTACAAGGCAGGAATAAACACTGTTTATTCTAGACTTAATCTTGCGCCTAGAGCAATGTGTAGGGATTAAAGATACTGCATTGAGTTGGTTTAGCTCCTACCTGTCTGAGAGAACGTTTTCAGTTCACCTTGGAGAATGTGTCTCCTCAACAGCTTCTTCCTCCTGTGGGGTCCCCCAGGGTTCTATTTTGGGGCCTATACTTTTTTCCCTTTACATGCTGCCCTTGGGGGTTATTATAAGGAAATATGGTATTTCCTACCATTGTTATGCAGACGATACGCAAATGTATCTACCGTTGAAACGCAGCGATACTGGCTCTTTAACAATCTTATTGCAATGTCTGGAGGAAATTAAGGCTTGGATGGCATTAAATTTCCAGAGCCTTAATGACCAAAAGTCAGAAGTTATGTTGTTTACATCAGGAGGTACACAAGGGTCATTAGACTTGGACCTTGGTGAACTGAGTTCACTTGTTAAGCCCCATGTAAAAAAATTGGGGGTTATTATGGATGGTGAATTTAAACTGGACAAACAGATTAACTCGGTTGTCAAATCTAGTTTTTTTTTCAAATGAGACAACTTACAAAGGTGAAATCTTTTTTGTCCTTTAATGACTTTCAGAGACTAGTGCACATTTTTATTTCATCTCACCTTGACTACTGTAATGTCCACATTGGTATTAGCCAGGCCTCTCTCTCCAGACAGCAGATGGTTCAAAACGCTGCAGCGCATTTGTTGACGGGTACACGAAAACGGGATCATATTTCCCCTATTCTTGCTTCTCTCCATTGGTTACCTGTTCAATTTCAGAAATTTTGACGTTTGTTTTTAAATCCCTTAATGGTTTAGCACCGAAATATCTCTCAGACCTGATTAAGCCTTATACTCCAAAAAGGGCTTGAAAGGTCCGCTGACCATTTGCTCTTAGTTGCTCCACGGGCAAAGTTGAAGAGCAGAGGGGACCGAGCCTTTGCCGTGGCGGCCCCGAAGCTCTGGAATAGTTTGCCTCTTTATATTAGGCAGGCTCATACACTTGCCGTTTTTTAAACTAGTTCACAATGAGCTCAAATTAATACAGGTTGTTTAAAAGAATTATGAATGCATGCATTATATTTATATTACTATTTGGCCGCTTGTCAATTAAGATAATATTTATATGAACATATTATATGAATTCAAAGTGATTATAATTCATATCATATAAATATAATAAATAATTATCACCAAAAGATGCACAATTTTATTTCAAAAGTTTACTTGCAGCTGATTGGTCCAGTTTGGGTTTGCAATCTCTAACCCAGAATAAAACCTGCTCCAGTGATAAAAAACAATCCACCTTCTAGAGCCCGAAAAAAATAAAACAGTGTTTGCTCAAACTAACCTGGATAACAACTGAAACCAGGTTTGTGCAACAGGCCACTGGAAACAAGAACTTAAACAAACAATTGCTACCAAAGCAGCATGTTAGCTAAATGCTAAATCCAGTACTCACCGGATTGCTGAAGCACCTCCGCTCTCGTTGAGATGGTCCACACTGTAGAACACAAGATCCAGGGGGAACCAGATCCAACTCCTCCCACTTTAAGTACTATGCTATATTACTTTGCTAAATTACTTTTATATATATATCAGTGGCGGCTACTGGTCTGTCAGAGAGGGGAAGCTCATTTTCGGCCTACATCATAAAATTGTCTATTTATTTAAAAGTAAATTCTGCCCTACGTTCCTTTTCAAGAAAATGGTCTGTGACCCTGTCGTACCAACTAGGAGTCTTTTCAAGTGACTTGACCAGTGTCCTCTCAATGGCCAGCAGAGCTATAAAAAAATATTAAACTCTGTAAAACTGAAACAAGGAATGTGGTGTATAATTGTGTGAAATGTATGATGAAATATAAGCAATTTCGCCAAGCATATATCAAACAAATAGGTTGCAGCAGTTTTTATTTCGACTGAACTTGAGAAATCCGCGATGGAACTGAGCGCGAATAGCTTCAGTGATTCCTTATAGTACAGAATCGCTGTCAGTCAAAAGGAGATGCAGTCTTTCGACAGACCCTCCAATCATCACGCAGAAGCTCGGAATCCGGGCCAGCCCACTCCCCATTCACCCCCAGAGACGCTGAGCGTCCGTGGGCGGGACATAATCGCAGCGTTTATCCAATGATCGTCTAGTTTCGAAGCGCTGAAAAAAAACGTTCAAAGCAGCCCCATTGAAGTCAATGGACGCTGGGCTTCAATAGGGAAATGCACTGTGATGCTGCGGGAATGTATGAGAAGGAAATCGAGTCAGCCGACCTGCTATATGTAACTTGATTCTGAACGAACTCGTCTTTGAGATGAACATTTTCTAATGCATTTTTAGTCAATAAAATTTTAATACAATAGTACATATTTGACCATTAATTTTGTGACATTATAAGGGAAGCCGAGCTTCCCTTGCAGTCTTAAAGAAATCGCCACTGATATATATATATTAGGGGTGTCCCCGACTAAGGATTTACACATTCGAATCAGAATTTTCGAATCTCTCTATGGTCGACCAAAAGTCGAATCATCTGTGTGTGTAAACCATAGACTGGAAAAAAATAAACGGTATAAACGGGTTGGGAAAGGCAGGACACTAGTCAGCAGGAGGCTAAGACTATTTTTATTTTACTTTACACACGGCACACAGCCACCACTTTTAATAAAGTGATCAAAACTATACACTACACACGTTCTCTCATAACATTTTTGAAAGCCGCGATCAAAACACAGAACATCACACAAAAACGTTCTTAAGCCGATTGTGCCTGAAGGGGGTCGCACACCGGACTGAAGCTCATCACCTTGTCTCAGGTAACGTTATCTCACTTCAGGCAGACGTGAACATTATATAGGCTACGCGCGAGCTCAATTTTGAATCGACTTCTGACAGAAGAGCTGCATGATGAGTGTATCTTGTAGCACAGGGTGAAATCAGTACATTCACGATTTGAGGGAAATATACATTTAATCGCCGCGGACAGGCGTCGAATGCCGCCGTCGGTGTATGTGTTCAAATTTTAAAGGCGCGTGTCCGGTGCAAAGCTCAGTGCCCTTAAAGGGGCGATCACTCAGCGCCGCGACACGTCTTTATAACACTAATATTGAGCAACCCCATATTGCCAAAATGGTATGATCCTCTTTTCATAACACCCGCGAAGATTCGACCATGAGATCAATGGTCGAATCCGGTCCTGCATATCGATGCATCGAATCTTCGACTATTAGGGGTCACCCCTAATAAATATATATATACAATTTTATATGTATATTCTCTATACATATAAATTCGATGCGTGCATACACATCCATAAAATGTGGATGCATGCTGTATATGCGAGTGATTTCATATGTGGATGTGCGTGAACTTTTCAGTGCAAACGGAAGGCATTTCAGTGTAAAAGGAAGTGATTTGTGTGTAGGCTACACGGAAGTAACCTGCCTATTTATCGCATTTGCAACTTTGCATTTTGCGAAATGTGCTTGCTTTGCGGTCCGTGTACCTTCGGATAATTAGTTTTTTTCCTTTTTGTCTTCTAATAGGAAAAACGAAGAAAGCATTCATTTATCACATATTCGACCAATTAATAAACAAATCTGGAGTCGTTTTTTTTCTTCCATATTTTTTTTTTTTAATCACACTCTAATCCGCCAAATGGAGAAACCAATAAAACTAAAATGGATAAACAGCTTGAATATTCGATCTCAACATGGGCGGGAACAAAACGCCTCTTTCCGCTGATTGGTCAACCAAAGATCAAGCCGCGCAACAGAATAGTAGCTATCTATCTGATACATTTGTACAGATTATTAACAGTTTATTGCAACTATATAATCTTGTTCTCATCACACAGCCTGACTAATAAATGGGTCGACACAACCCGTACCTAGACAGAGCTTTCACATTCACGTGCAGAGAAATACAAATTTATCGAAATAAATATTAATTTACGTGGCATCTGCTCTCACAACTACTCCTGATATGTAGTCTCTTTGGCACACCGCTGTTTTATTTAGCTGACCAACTCTAACAATCTCTGCTGGAGCAAGGCGACGCACTGGACAGCGCGGATTATTAAATGGCACGACACATTTATTATTTATTTTGCCCATGCTTTTGCTTGCGGTGGAATTTGTTTCTCATAATACATTTGAATTAATTTACATTGCCTCTGCTGTCACATTTGGCACACCGCCTGTTTTATTTGGCTGATCAACTCTTGGAATACGTGTGCCAAAATATATGCGCGACTCACTGAACAGAGCAGAGAGAATGTTGTAGTGAAGGGATCAGCAGTCCTGACTAGTGTTGTTTTGCGCAATACACAGTTTTTTTCATTAACACTGAGTATGTCCCTAATGTAAAAAAATTTCTGCCAGCTAAATTTCTAAAGCAAACCAGATCATTGTGAGACTCGAAACATTAGGCGCACAGAGTAACCTAGTTAATTCGTGAATGAATCCGAGTCTTTGAACAAATTGGTTGAGTGATTCACAAGCGTTTTGAGCAAATCATTTGAATATGACTCATTCATTAACACAGTGACTTGCTGCCACCTACTGGCAATATTTCATTTTTGTTTCATCTTGTAATTATATTTTATATTTTCAAAGCATTTTGTATAAGCATTTTGGATAGTAAAGTGTCCATTGTATGCACAATTAGTAAGCCATCCAAGTACTTTTCGCATACTGTTTTTCGAATTATATGAATTCGGACATACTGTTCAGCTCACTTACTCTTTTTTGCATACTATATAGTATGGAAGTAAGTATGGAAGTATGCAATTTCGGACGCAGCCTAAGACTGAATAAAAAATGGCTGCCAAAATTAACACTGCACTGGCGGAAGCTCTTAGTAAATCTGGTCCTATATTATTACCTCAAAACACTTTTTCCATTGTGTATGATTTCTAACCACAACCAGCTCCATATGTTTGGCTTTTCTGATGTGCTGGTACAGAACTGTACTTGCGATCCATAGCGCTCAGGTACAGGTACAGTGAAACAGGAGTTATGACAAAAGAGCCCAAAGACCTCTAGAAATACGTTAAAATGGCCTGTTTGCTTCAGCAATTACATTTTCATGTCACATTTCCTTTTGTTCACACTATTGGGTAGGTTCAGGGTTTAGTGTGGATGAAGGCTATTTTAAAACCTGATGGAGCATTAACCTTTAGCGCCACACACGGTACATTTCAAATCAGAACTGCGGTGATACAAAACCAACATAAAACATTGCCAGTTTCACGTTCATCTGTATCGGATGAAACGCTTTTAGCGCCACTCACTGAACATTTCACTTTGAACATGTTGTTAAACGTGCACAGCTTAACATAATAGCATTTTGCAGAAATTTTGCCACAGGTACATGAGCCAGGGCTGTGATATCATGTAGTCTGATCCCGGCATTACACATATGACAGAGGCATTATATTAACCTCAGTTTTAAATGCCAGGGGAAGTTGACTGGGTTGCTTCCTGGTAAGTGTTGCAGTGAGCTGGCATGTCCACAGGCACATAGTCACATCAGGCTGATGCACGAGTGTCAGACAAAGAGTAAGGTTGGTTGGTTTGTTACAGGTCACAAATACCAAGCATCATGTTCAGGAAAAATGCAGCATGGAATCTCATGGCATTAGTGAATTATTATGAATCATATTTGCAAATAGCACTACATATAGGGCCAGATTTACTAACAGCTTGTGCCAGCGCAAACCTTATTTTTCTGTGAAAAAAGCTACTGTCGGGATTTAACAAAGATACACCGTGAGAAACATTTTCTGAAAAGGTGTGGAGAGAGTTTTTTTTTTTTTTTTTTTTTTTTTTTGCGGCTGCTGCTGATCTTATTTGCATATGCATTTGTAGGAGTTTCCTTTTCAGATGCAAAATTTATAGGAGTAGAGTATTTAAATGAATCACTCGAGGTGATTTACTAAGGTTTGCGCTCGTCAATTTACTGGTGTTTGCTCCATTATTTACCACCACAAAAAAGTCTTAAACCAGACGCTAACTGGTAGATTGCGTTGGTCATTATGGAAAGTATCTGTCCTTTTCTGTGTTCTTTAATTTGCTCATAGTCAGTAGATCACACACTGAACTTAATAGTTGATAAAGTGTTAAATATAAAATTTGAATCATTTAATATGTGTTACGGTTCCTTTCACTGAAATTCAATACCACTTCGAGTTATTTGATCCGAATCAATTCCTTACATATTTGGTGGAGAAGCGGGCTGTTTAGTAAATTTGACCCTACATTTTTTTCAAATTTTTTTTTGATGCCAATGACTCCCAAATAGGCAGCTTTTGTATAAAACTATTTCAGAGTTTGTGAGAAAATATACCACCAAAATTTACACCATGTAAAATTAGCAGTTCTTTGCAATATGTGTAAATAGTAATTACATGCTATTTATACTTTATTATTATTATTATTATTATTATTATTATTATTATTATTATTATTATTATTATTAATAATAAATAGTTTTATTATTATTAAATATTTCCTTAGACATTTTAGTTCTACTTTAAGAATATTTTCTTTATTTTTATTGAAATTAAATACCTTTCAGTGTGATATGTGATGGGAAAAGGGAGAAGAGAGAGCTTGGCGAAGGGCAGATTTGAACCCAGATAGATAGCGTCAAAACATATATCCTTACATATCGCCACTAAAGACATTGTAAGATGTGCATGTTTTTTTTTTTTTTTAATTGTTTGACCCAACCAGGCATTTTTAGGTGGTGTTAGAGTAAATAGCACTTGCTAACAAGTCACGCTATTTGCATTTGGTGTAAATAGACACTACGACAATGGATTATTCTTTTACATTTTTAGGTAACACACTCTTAAAAATAAACGTTCCAAAGGGGGCTTTCAGTGAAACGTTCTTAAAAGAACTTAGTGTGAAGAACATTTTAATAATAAAGAAGCTTTTCTGTGATAGAAAGTTTATATAGGCCTAGATGTTAAAGGTTCTTCATGGAACCACAGATACCAATAAATGACCTTTATTTTTAAAAGTGTAGTTCCCAGTTTGAAAATTCCTGCATTGAAGTACACACAGATGCTAAAAATGCCAGATGGGTAAACACAAACACTTACAACTCAAATCTACATCAATTGACTGAGAACTATCGGCTATGTACATCACTCTGAGGTGATTGTGAATTACACAAACTGATCCACGTCTTTAAATGTGATGTTATTGTCAAGTACTTCAGATTTTGTAAAGCGATGCCGGAGAAAAGCTATTGTTTAAGATATATATATATATATATATATATATATATATATATATATATATATATATATATATATATATATATATATATATATATATATATATATATATATATATATATATATATATATATATATATATATATAAATGTGGTGGTAAATCTCTGCCTTTTTCTTTAAATAAAATATGCAGTTGACACAAATAAGCTGTGGCAGCTGCTACAAGGGCTTTTTAATTGAATGATTATTGTATTAAATAGTTGTTTTTAATGGAGCGTGTTCTTCCCCAATTACTTCCACTTAAAGGACCTGAATCCTTGGCAGGTCCACTAAACCACAGACCCAGAACCACAGTAAGTGTGAGTGTGCGACTATGCGTACATGGGGGGCCACAGCTGTCCCCCTGAGCCAAAACACTTGGATGCCTAAGACTGTTTCTGCCTTATTGTGTGTGCGTGTGCGTGCTTGCGTGCGTGCCTTGTAAAACTCACTCATGTACGTGAGATGCCAACATGTGCGTGTGTGGCGTGATGTGAGAACAGCCCTTGCAAATGCAGTCTACAACTATCGGTCCTAATCCTTGACTCCCAGCATCTGCTTCTTATCTCAATGGCTCATCCCTAATTGAATGAATAACCCTTCATAGCGCTCTGATCAGATAAGGGAATGCCTATGATGAGATAGTTATCATCTTAAACTCATGGAGAGAAACTGGGCCGAGGATGAAACCGCGATTAACATCTCACAATGATGTGTGCATTTGATTGGAGTTCTTAGTTTGATCTCATTCTGCTGAGTATATGTTAGTTCATCCGTCTCTGAATGAAGGTTTCCGATGTTGTGTTATTATATTGGATATCTTTTTGAAGTCAAAATGTGACTTAAAAGAAATGTAAAAGCTCAAATTCTAATATTCGACTGACCAAATTTTATAGAAGGTTAAGTTTTAAGAGATTCCTCTAGCACTTTTTCAGCAGCTATAAAGTGTCAAAGCAGGAGCATCATGGGCCTTTTAAAGGAACACACTGACTTTTTGGGACTTTAGCTTATTCACCGTATCCCCCAGTGTTAGATAAGTCCATACATACCATTCTCATCTCCGTGCATGCCATAACTCTTTCTGATGCACTCACCACTAGCCTAGCTTAGCACAAAGACTGGTGGTAAATGGCTCCATCTAGCCTCAATACGTGACAAAAATAAATGCAAAGATTCTTATATTTTCTTTCAGCCGTATGTAAAAATGAATTGACAATTACCATCGCACACCTGTAGGTGGGCTTAGATAGGTAGAATAGAATAGTAGGCTAATAGGATTTTTTTTTTTAAACATCCCAAAATCTAAAAGTTAAAGGAAATCCCACACACTATCGATACTGGCAAAATATATTGTAACGATGTTTGTAGATGGGAAGGAAGGAGGTGGGAACCGGCGAACGTTCAAAACTTTAATTCAAAATAAAACACAACGAAAGTAAAACCGCGGGCAGCCCCTCACGGACGACTGCCCACACAAACATAATGAAACTTAAACAAAACTTAACATAAAATCCAGGCCTGGTCCTCTCTCGTCTTCCGCTGCCTTGGCTCCTCCTTTTATGCTCCCATCCCTTGGCCGCGAGACGAGACCGGTGCGTCACGCAGCTGGTACTCATTACCACTCGTCACTGGCCCGCTCTCGCGGTCCCTCGTCCCGCTGCTTGCCACACCACATACCCCCATTGCCCCTCGCAGGCCGGGGGGCACTCCCGAGACTGCGCTCTACTCCACCCCCCGACCCCCCCAACCCCAGATCACGGTGGCCGCGGTACCTGGGGGTAAGGACAGAGAGGCGATAGAAATGGAGATGGGAGCACGAGGAGCTAGAGAACGAGAGAGGGGAGAGAGAAAAAAAAATAAAAAATCTGGTCCGGTTCCTAGACACACTGCCGTTCGGCCCTCCGCCCGCCGAGAGGCTCTTCATCACGGTGCTGTGCGATGGCACTGGACGCTTGGTGGACAGCTCGATCCTCCTCCGCCCCCTGGCGGCCGGCGGTGACTCCTCCTTCTGAGGGACCCAGCAGCGAGCCCCGCGCTCCCTGCTTCTCCCCTATCCAGCGTACGGCAGCCGGCTCCGGTCCACGGCAAGCGCGGCGACTTCTCCGCTCCCTCTCGGACGGCAGCCACCCCACCTCGACCCAGGGGCACGGCAGCGTAGTCTCTGTCCCACCTTCCTCGCTCCAGCACCATCGCCCGACCTCCTCAGCACCGCGATCCCCCTCAGCAGCGAGGGCTCTTCGACAGCATGTCCCTCCTTCCCCCCGGGTTTTGGCACCAGTGTAACGATGTTTGTAGATGTAAAAGAAGAAGGCGGGAACCAGCGAACGTTCAAAACTTTAATTCAAAATAAATAAACACAACGAAAGTAAAACCGCGGGCAGCCCCTCACGGACGACTGCCCGCAAATACCCACAAAATAAAACGTGGGCAGCCCCTCACGGACGACTGCCCACACAAACATAATAAAACTTAAACAAAACTCAACATAAAATCCAGGCCTGGTCCTCTCTCGTCTTTTGCTTCCTTGGCTCCTCCTTTTATGCTCCCGTCCCTTGGCCGCGAGACGAGACCAGTGCGTCAAGCAGCTGGTACTCATTACCACTCGTCACCGGCCCGCTCTCGCGGTCCCTCGCCCCGCTGCTTGCCACACCACATATATCCTTTTTTTTCTTTCTTTTTTTGGCAGTCTCATGACCTTCATCAGGCATATACAAATCATATTACTCAAACTCCATCACATTTAAAAGATCACATGACCAATCACCGCAGAGACCCTTTTGATTAGATAAGTTTGAGTAACATGATTTGTATATGCCTGATGAAGGTCATGAGACCGAAATGTTTCATTTTCAAATATGCAGTTAAAGTCCCAGTGAACTGGAAGTAGCAAGTGAGTTTTCTTCAGTGTTGTGACGTATTTCTGAGTGAAACAGAATATTGATTAGAAGGGCAGGGTTTTTCTTCAGCGCTCCTCCTCTCCATCTCGCGCTCATAGCAGACTAATGGTTGGAGGGGAGTGGTTAAGGATATTTAAATCCAAGCCATCAAACTGGAACGCTGTTTCCAGACCGGAAGTTACTTTTCAGATTTGTATTAAAGATTACTGCAACAATTTTCTTTTTCTGTGTATTAACTTGCATGGTTTAATTGTTCACCCTAACACCGTTAATATGTGCTAACAAAGTAAATGGGCTCAATTTTGATTTCATGAGGACTTTAAAAACATGTCTTACTGACAGGGTTTAGATTAAACCAGGATTAGGCCTGTTTAATTTACTTTCAGTTAAAACAGATCAAACTTGCATTTTAGTCTGGGACTAGGATTAAAGTTAGGGTATAGGCATTTTTAATAAATACTATTGGTTATACTGGTTTGAACTCTCATCATATGCTGACAGCATTCAATCAGAAACAAAACAACAGAAGTAGTCTAAATATTAAAACATAATACTGGTCGCAATACCAAAATTGTTCCAAATGTAATGATACAATGTACTACCTGCACTGTATTTCCATACCTCTGCACACCTTGCTCGTGCAGACATCACACGTCATCATTGTATTCCGTAAAGGCCTTGATTTACTTCACACAAAATCAAAGAACAAACTGATGTGACATCACTTCGAACAAAATCAGGCCAAAGCGATCTTCATTTGGGGTTTGTTTTGGGAGTTCGAAATGGCCAAAGGGAACTTTCCGGAAAAGTTTGCTACGGCTGTAAACAGTGGCGTAGCACCAAATTTTGGGCCCTGGGTACAAACCATCTTGCTGGGCCCCCGTACCAATGTATGTGTATGTATAGAAAACGGACTTCCCTGCCTCGGGCCCTGGTTACTCAGTACCCTTTATCCCCCCAGTCCCACGCCCCTGGCTGTAAACACCTTTGTACTCCCATTGGTCCATGGCAATCACACAATAGATGGGTGTGCACAGAGGCTCCGCCTTCTTTCATGTGGAAATCTTTTCCACTTAATTTCTCCTTCCCTTGCATTCTGAAAGGCTGGTGCTAAGGCGCGAGGAAAGGAAGCTAGGAAAGGAAACGAGGATGCACAAATAAGAATTGGAAAGCACCCATGAACACACTGGAGAGCTGCTTTATCGTAGAAAATAAAGTTGTACTTCTGATGAAATTAGACACTGATCATGTTTAATATGGTATTTGGTTGTGTTTTGTTGTGTGTTTATTTTGTTATTGAGAGGAAAGCATGCAGCACATATTTACATATTCTTCTAACGTCACTCTCACTATTATGGGCAGCTTCGAATGTTCACTAACGCAATATAGCTGGTTGCGTATTTCAAATTTAATTTTACCCCTAAACTAACAATAACTTTTGCGTAAGGTGTATTAGGGCCTTGAGGCTATGTAGAGTTGTTGACAGACAGTGACTGAGCACCACAGTTTCTCCATACCCACCCCCCCCCCAAAAAAAAAAAAGAAAGTATGCTACGTTCACAACATATTGTAACCATAATTACGAGAACCCGTGACTTTCTAGCGGATTTATTTGTTTCTATGTCAACACTATGAATGCCAAACTGAATCTGAAGTGGTGGTACAAGTAACAGCTCTGTAAGTGATTTACTTTTATTATTATTTTAATGTTAATTGCTTTGAGATATGAGGTAATTTAATGCTTTGCAGATGCTGATGATGCAACCAAACCCAAGAAAAGTTGTCATTTGGTGTGTATTGCGTTTGTTTGGGCAGTGTGTATCTGTCAGTGTGTTAGGATAGTCTTTAAAAGACTAGTTTTTCTCATAAACATTCTTGACAGACACCCGAGAGACTCTTCTCCATCCGTTCCCTTCCCTCTCATCCACTCATTCAAAACCAGGGAACACTGATCCATAATGCCTCAAGAGTGCAGCAGGTCCCCAGCACAGGTAGCCTGTCTGCATGGGAGTGCATGGTTGAGGAGAGACCCCCTGCGCGAAATTAAATTCTCCAGTTGGATGGCTGGGCCGTCCTCATCCTCGTCCCCCGCTCTGCTCCACCGAGCCTTCCCTTCATTATTCCCGCCGCCCGTAACTGAGTGAGCGCTTCACTCTGCACCCATCTTGTCTGTTTAATGCCAGCTCAGCTGCTTCAGGGTAGACGGCGGTCTTGTCAGTCTCCAGTGGAACACACTGTATTACCGTTCCTTCACTTCATTTATTCTTCTTTTACACTACACACACAGCATGTTGTGCCACTCCTTCCATTCCACAGATACACACTGCATTTGCAAGTTTGATGAGTAGTGGTTGCCGGTTGTTGCCGTTCTAACAACCATATTTTTCAGTGCAGAAGTAAGTCGTAATTTCGAAAACAAATGATACATGAATAGGCAGAGCAGAACCGAGTGTTGAGGGAGCTGAGCAAGGCCGCTGGTGCGATTGTTGTGGACTTTTATTATGACGTGACACAGTCGTCGACATCATTTCCGCTTTTCCTGTCATGAGTATGAGGTAACAGCTGCTCTGTTGATCATATTAGATACATTTAAGTGTGTTGAAAATTATTTTACAACGTTACTCTGTGCGTTCACTCGGTGGCTGCTGTGACACTCATTGCACACTGCCAAGAATAAAGCGTTTCTACCGAATAAAACCGGAAACCGAGGGTAACAATTGACAGGCGACTCCCTCAGACGTCCCGGCTCCTTGGTTAAAACAGCAATTTTTGCATGATTTACAAATAGTTGAAAAAATTTGAGATATTGTAAGAACTCAACTGAACAAAATATATAACACTGGCCTGGTGTTTTTTGTGTGGATATTTTTCTGCAAAAATCCTACATAATGCACCTTTGATTTCATACTGTCCATTATAGTTTCTGATGTCCAAATTCAATTTTAAATACATTTAATATGATTAATTAGATTTTTTTAATAGAATTTTAATAACAGCCATAAAATAAGATGTTATGTCATCTTATGTCACCCCCAAAATGTGTCATCATACCTGAAACTGATATTGCGTGAGTTTTGCCTGTGTTTGATGACATTGCAGGGCAATCAAAATGAATAGATTGGCAAAATAGACAAAAACAAATTGTATAGACATATAGATGAGTGAACCCTGCGAATCAGAATACAGCGAGAGATAGTGAAACGAGGACAGGGAATGATGCGAAGAAGAGGAGGGAACATGATCAGAAGGTCACATCTTTGATAAAGTTTAAGCGTCCATTGTTGTTTGATTGTATCTCTGTCAGTTGATTCTCGAGTGTCATCCTCTTGCAATAACTTCCTTTGTAAACATAAGCAGAGCTTCCAGGCTCTGAGATAAAGTCTCTCTGCATGAGAGGGCCGAATGATTGAGTGTTGTTGGGTTGGAGATGCAAACAGTCTGCCATTGTCGAAGCCATGGTTTACACTTGACCTCATGAGCATTTCAACCACATTACTATTCCACAGGAGCGTGGAGCCTGCCCTTTTTCTCTGCTCTTCCTGTTACCTGGGGCTCTGTGAAATGTAAATAAGTAAATCCACTCTTTCTGTGAGGATGTAGATAATACCCTGTTTCTGAATAATCACACTGGAGGGTTGCTGTTTAGTCTCAGAAATTTAGTATCAGAAATTGTTTAAACAGCTAGTCAATAAGTGGATAAACTGCTTGCAGGAATACAGTTGCCCCTTTCTTCAGTTTAAGACACTGAGTGAAGCTTGCCTGAAATGGGCTGAACAAACGAACGATTTGTTGTGGTATCCGATTATAATAAACCTCAACCATGTGTCATGAGAGCCATTTTTGCTATCTTCGAGTGTTTTGTTTACCATCAGTAGATTCGGCTTGTTTGGACAGATGCAAATGTTGGGGGCGTGCATATAATTTATCCCCAACACTTGCGTCACAGTTGGGTTTATGTTGAGAAGCACTTTTTTTCCGTGGAGTTTTTGATTTACTCGATTTACATAAGAAGTAGGAGGCAATGGTGTTTGAGACTCACAGTTTGTAATGTCCATTTACTGAACTCTTATTATTTCACTATGGCAAGGTTAATTACATTTTTAATTCTAGGGACCCTTTAACAGAAAAATAATTTGATACAGCTGCTCTGGAGAAAATGCTGATGTCATCCAGCTCATTTCAGTTGTCCTATAACGCTATAGGCTTCACTTTTGCAGGACTTGTTGCAGCACTTTTGATGCTGCTGTGTTTCTGGCATCCCTTTGTATCTGCCTCGGTATGCTGTCATACATCACGAGGTGACGCAGCACCAATCAAGATTGGACTAGTTTCACACATGCTCAAGATGCAGTCCTGCAGAGGCGTTCCCTATTGTCATCATCTGGACACAGCTTCTCGTTCCCCTCTCAGGCAACAATGTTACATTTGTAACCTGAGATGTCTTATTTGAATAAATTAATACTTTTATACAGGATACATTCAAATATTAATGTCCAACACACATTCACGTTCATCCAACAACATCAAAACAACTGGAGTCCATGGTGGATATTCCATATATCCATGGTGGATATTCCATATATCCATGGTGGATATTCATATTTTGTAAATAAGTGTCAAAATATGTTTTATTGCCCAAATAAATTTGTTCCTCAACTTTGTTTCATAAAATTGAGCTTAAACATCTGTAGTCAATGGATTACTTTTATGATATCTTCATTTCCTTTCTGGGGCTTGAAAGTGGTAGTTGCACAGGTTATCAATGGAGGGACAGAAAGCTCTCAGATTTCATTAAAAATATATTTATTTGACATGAGGGTGAGTAGATGGAATTAAAATGTTTGGGTGAAATATCCATTTAAATTATATTCAAATTATATACAGTAATTTTAAATTGTAATAATATTTCACAACATTACTGTGTTTACTGTATTTGTGATCAAATAAATTTAGTATTGGTGATCATCAGACTTTTTTCATGAACCATAATGTATCAACCCCAAACGTTTGAACAGTTGTGTATATATATATATATATATATATATATATATATATATATATATATATATATATATATATATATATATATATATATATATATATATATATATATATATATATATAATATATATAATATTTATTTATTTATTTTTATGTTTTCAGTTATTTCACAGGAAGGAGGTAGAACAAATCCCTTTCAAAGGAATCACCCCTTGTTTCATTTGCAACAGCAGAGACATTCAGGCTAATTGTCTATGTGTCGTGGTGAGACAGGCTCCCCAGGAGTGACAAACACACCTCTCCTGCATTCCCTTAATTGCCATCATAGATATGAGACATGAAGGAAGAAAATGGCTAAAAACACTGAGGAGATCAATAGGACACAATGCACCATGCTTCCATATGTTTTGTTTAGGAAACATATACGAATCCTATTGTGAATAACATTATTTAAAATTACCCCCCCCACACACACATACACACACACACACACACTCCAATCCCCCCTCCCACCTCACCACCAAAAAAATAGAAGAAGAAAAGAGACAAAAGCTCAAGAAAAATGAGCATTCGTAGACCATTAAACACCTCACACCCCCACTCTCACACCCTCTGTGTAACCAAAAAGCTATTGATAGCAATGGAACAAAATGCTTTTCAATGTGACAATTGATTGCTTTTTGAGGCAGCTGCTGGTTGATTTCATAATTGGTATAATTTTTCACAAGTACATGAATGTCATGCGGCAGAAAGCCTCGGAATCGCGGTCCTAATGCAGTGCCCTTTAGTTCAACCTAAAGATCAATAATGTATTAAAACCAAGTGCGTATTAAAATAATAGAGGACTATTGCCAGGCTTCAGACAAGAAAAATATGGAAGAGAAATGAGTTAACAAAAAGGCTTAGATGGAAGTCAAGCACTACGCACTGAGGAGAAAAAATAAATAGTGAACTTTTCGCTTCAAATCAGTAAAGAGAAAGCTACAGAAATTATTGGTATGGCAAACCAGATAATGAAACAGGGTAGGGTGTTTTTTTTTTAAGTAAATACATTTTTTTTTTATTTAGAGTAATGAAAGCTAAGCGTTAGCATGTTCTTGCTAGCACTTATCCTGCCTGTTAGCATTATGTTCGACAGGGATTTTGGTGAGGCTGCTTTGTTGTATTTCCTAATATTAGATTGTAATAGGCCTGTTAAGCTGTAGCTGGAGAATAAAACTCAAGAAATCACTAAGAAAATAGTCTGTAGCTAAGCATTCTGATGACAGTATTGTGATGGTTTTGTTTCAAGGCTACTTCATGCTTATAAAATGACAGGCAACTGTATGTGACAGAGAATCTGAGGCAGCGAAAAGCAAACCTGTGACTAAGTACCTGAGCGACATCCTGTTGTTCCGACTCAAGGCAATAAGCGCACTTGACGCAGACATGACAAGCTAACATCAGCCAACTTCAGGACGAATCATCACACTGGACTCTTGGGAAGTGGACGGGATTTGATGCTGTTGCTGCAGCTGTTTGTGAGTAATGTGGCAAACAATGTGAGCGATGCAGGAAACTACAAGAAATACCTCCCTACTCAAACCGTACCGCAGACACTTTTCAATATCCCTTATCTTTCCTCCTCCTGGTTTTTCGGTATCCCGATTCTTTGAAGTGCTCCTGTGTCTTTTCAACAGTCAGCTCTGCATTTGATCATAGTTTGATAACCTGACACATCTGATTCATTTTATTAAAGCGATACAATTCTTCTGAAAGGTCTTCAAAATCTCTCGACATCCAGCGTCGGTGAGGGGGAATGATACGCACAATGCTGCGTTCTAAGTTAAGCATATAAAAAAGAAAAGAAACATCCTGCCAAGTGCCTCACAAGTGAAATTAATTTGTAAAGTTTCTTCACAGAGCTCTGAGACAGATGATTCCTTTTGAAAGTCATTATATTCCTGTGCTGTCTGGAGATTTTGTCAAAGAGAAGAGAAAATGGCATGATTTTTAGGCTTTTTTTATCTTTTCCTTTTCTTTTGTCTTACTTGTCGACATGTGCCTTTTATTGTGTGTGTTTCACACGAAACGTGGCAAAAGTAAACAAATGAGATTGTTTTAGCTCGCTGCAGACAAAGACAAAAATTGTTAAAATTTATTATGAAAAATGGAAGTTCATTTAAGCTGCTCTTTATTATTCTTACGGCATGCTGTGATTTTTCCTCTTGTTCTGTAAATACATTAACTGTAAAAGCATTCAAGTGCTTTAAAGAAGAATTTAGTACAGCTGCGTAATATGGCAGATTTATTTTAAATTTATGCTTGTGATGATTTCAATTTTAATGTCATTATTACTAAATGAGCTTATTTTACTTTAAAATAATTTGTTTCATTTAGAAAAAAAACAGCTCTCATTGGCACAACTTTATGATAAATATATATTTTATATTACATTTTAATATAATATTTTGTATGCATGTGTATAATATACACTCACCTAAAGGATTATTACACTGTAAAAAAAATTCTGGTCTCCATTGAAAATTTTCAAGTGACTGATCACAATCGAATTGATTTTCTGTGAATTAAATTGCATCAATTCACAGAATTTCAATTTGGCCACCGGAAAAATTTAGATGTGATCAGTCACTAGAAAATGTTCAATTGGAGACTTTTATTTATTTTTTTTTACACTGTAGGAACACCATACTAATACTGTGTTTGACCCCCTTTCGCTGCCTTAAAGGTCCCGTTCTTCGCGATTCCATCTTTCAAACTTTAGTGTGTAATGTTGGTGTTAGAGCATAAATAATACCTGTAAAATTATAAAGCTCAAAGTTCAATGCCAAGCGAGATATTTTATTTAACAGAAGTTCCCTTTCAAAGCCTACAGCGAAAGCCCTTAATTCTACGTGGCATTGATTCAACAAGGTGCTGAAAGCATTCTTTAGAAATGTTGGCCCATTTGGATAGGATAGCATCTTGCAGTTGATGGAGATTTGTGGGATGCACATCCAGGGTAGGAAGCTCCCGTTCCACCACATCCCAAAGATGCTCTATTGCATTGAGATCTAGTGACTTTGGGGGCCATTTTAGTACAGCGAACTCATTGTCATGTTCATGAAACCAATTTTCAATTATTTCGAGCTTTGGGACATGGTGCATGATCCTGCTGAAAGTAGCCATCAGAGGATGGGTACATGGTGGTCATAAAGGTATGGACATGGTCAGAAGCAATGCTCAGGTAGGCCGTGGCATTTAAACGATGCCCAACAGGCACAAAGGGTCCTAAAGTGTGCCAAGAAAACATCCCCCACACCATTACACCACCACCACCAGCCTACACAGTTGTAACAAGGCATGATGGATTCATGCTCTCATTCTGCTTACGCCAAATTCTAACTCTACTATCTGAATGTCTCAACACAAATCGAGACTAATCAGATCAGGCAACATTTTTCCAGTCTTCAACTGTCCAATTTTGGTGAGCTCCTGCAAACTGTAGCCTCTTTTTCCTTTTTGTAGTGGTGATGAGTGATACCCCGATGGGGTCTTCTGCTGTTGTAGCCCATCCGCCTTAAGGTTGTGCGTGTCATGGCTTCACAAATGCTTTGCTGCATACCTCAGTTCTAACAAGTGGTTATTTCAGTCAAAGTTGCTCTTCGGTCAGCTTGAATCAGTCGGCCCATTCTCCTCTGACCTCTAGCATCAACAAGGCATTTTCGCCTACAGGACTGCTGCATACTGGATTTTTTTTCCCTTTTCACACCATTCTTTGTAAACCCTAGATATGGTTGTGCATGAAAATCCCAGTAACTGACAGATTGTGAAATACTCAGACCGGCCCGTCTGGCACCAACAACCATGCCACGCTCAAAATCACCTTTCTTTCCCATTCTGACATTCAGTTCTGAGTTCATGAGATTGTCTTGACCAGGACCACACCACTAAATGCATTGAAGCAACTGCCATGTGATTGGTTGATTAGATAATTGCAGTAATGAGAAATTGAACAGGTGTTCCTAATAATCCTTTAGGTGAGTGTATATTAAAATGTGTATAAAATATCATAATGTAATGTATTATAATATTATAATTGAATAATTTATAGCACGATTACCTGTGTTGTCTTTTAAAATATGTTTTTGTTTACCATATGCACTGTAAAAAAAAATAATAATAATTACTGGTAATTTTCTGCCAGTACATTATCTAGTAATTTTACAGAAATTTCTGTTAACCCTTAACCCTTTAGGCACCACGGTCGAGTTTACTCGATAAGATGCGGCACTGAATAAAACAGGATTTTGTCAAATAGGATGTAAAGTTTCATTCAACCTCATCTTCCTCTAGATGGCAGACATGTCGTGCTTCATCCCCGACTCATAAAAACATCATGATTCTATACAAAATCTACGAGCAAGAGCACATTTAATCAGTGCAAACAAAAGTGGAGCTGGTGTGTGAGTGAGCAGTTTTATCAAATCATTGTCAACGTCAGCGAGTATTTACATTAGATTATTATTATTATAATTATTTTCTAATGGCATCAATAAAGCTTAATTGCAATGAAGTGTTGGGTCTTCTATTCACGGACCCTGATTCTGGTGGTTATTCATGAAAATTATATAATCCAAGATTGCCACCACCTTATGACATCATAATATGCAAATTTGATGAGGAAATGTAATCCCTATATAAACTTTGGGTCATCCTTAATATTTCTTTAATTTACAGAAAGTTTCTCTCTTATCACTTTGAAGATATAGCCTTTTGAAATTAAGATGTGCCTAAAAGGTTAAAACACAAACTAATGCAATGTGTAATTCTAAATACAGGTTAAAAAAAACAATACGGAGTTTTTTTTACAGTGTGCGGAAGAATGTCAGGCCTCTCCAATTGAAGATTTTTAAATGACTGATCACATCTACATTTTTAAGTTGGCCAAATGAATTTTCTGTGAATTGATACAATTGATTCAGAAATTCAATTTGGCCAACAAAAAAAAAAAAATGTGACCAGTAACTAGAAAATTTTCAATTGGAGACCTGAATTATATATTTTTTTACACATTCTTTATCTGTTAAAATTACTCAAATAAATCTACAGCAGCATTTCCATTGTTCACTTTTTAAAATAGTGCACAGACGGCACATGATATCATACATATTTGATCATCTTCATAACAACCAGCATTAATGCCAAACTGTTTTAGTCATGACCTCAGATGCTCATGCGCCAATATATGAAATTTTATCTGCAGATTGATAGCCCCAGATCTGACGCAAACACGAGGAATTACTAAGCGTATTTTGGCTTCTGCTCTTTCATGGCTGCCAGATCATGAATATATATAGCATTATCAAGATCGGCTGGCATTTGGAGCAAATGCATTTAACTCTACCTCTCCTGGCATATATACTGCTGTTCCAAAACACCAGGGAAAGGGGTTTTGAACACAGAGTGTGTATCGTCAAGCTTTAGGGGAGACGTGTGTAAAAACAGGCAAAATGTCAACCCAGAGGTCACAGAGAAAAATCTCTGTCTCTCTGGCTTGCTCTCTCTCTCTCTCCCTCTATCTCTGTGGCACGTGACTTTATGGGAGCTAGTGTGCTAGCATAGGCTTGACCAGTTGGGTGCTGTCTTCATACTCATTACCGGATGCAAATGAAAGGGGTATACATGTTTAATATTTAGTGGCAGCAGAAATGTCAGGGCCGGCACGAGATGGAATTAAACAGCACTGTCAGCGCAAGTGAACTCGGGGCTTTCTCAGCTATTTCACTTCATATTGAGTTACTGTCACAATTTATTTCACAGGCAGAGCTCACACGCCTGCAAAAAGTGCCCTGTGATGCCTTAAGGAAGCGAGGAAATGCGGTATGTAAAGTGTGTGTGTGTGTTGGAATCTCCTTTTCAAAGAAAGCTTCAATATAAGTAATCCCTCTGCTCAATGAAGCTTAACAAATGTGTCATCTTTTTCACACCGACAATAGCCGGGCAATTGCACAAGCTCCAGTGTTGTAATTTAAGTCCGGTGGGTTTTCACACAACAACCAATCCCACCACACTGGTAAGCAGTAATTTCCCAGGGTGTCCAATAAGAAGCAGGATATCCAAAGTACCTTTAAATGTGATTATATTCTAAGAAACAGCACCAGCTCGTCCCTCTGTGGAAAATCTCAGCGTGATTTTTCAATGTCTACCCAACAGCGGTACTTCTTAACCCTTGGTCCTGAGAAAAGGAGGCAGAAAACAGTTCATAGAAGATGGCTTTGTGTGAGAAAAGCCTCCACAAGTGCTTATTTTAATCAGCTAGACTGGAACCTATAGGGACTTAAAGCACTGCTCTGGAGAGCATTAGTTAGGCAGGCAGTATCTTCACACCAGAACACATCTCTCCCTGATGTTTTTATCTGTGCCAGTAGGGTCGCTGAGATTATAATATTATAACATTATCTATTCAAATTGTGTGCCTGCTTTTTTGACACCTCAGCTCTGTTATTTACACACAAGGTCTTTGCTGTATAAATATTCAGCTGGGCTTATTCACTGAATTGAGGGCCATTTCAAACAAATTTATTCAGCTGTGACAAGTGATTGGACAGGCAATAGAGGTTTTGGTCGAAATTTCAGTTTTTGTACACAGATCTGTGGAGGGTGAATGAAAAACATGGATTCTTTCCAAAATCAAATTTAGAACGCATTTCCCTGAATTCCTAATTTTAAAATTCAGTTACTAAAAATGGAAACTGGTAAGGACATAGAATTAAAAATGAAATATAAGAATATCTTAGTCTCCTCATTCATTTTTTAAAGTTCTTAATTATTCCTTAAAGCAACACTAGGTTACTTTTCAGCCTTTATAATATATTTTCAAGACTCTTGTGATTATACATCGACTTACAATAGGTTGAATGACATGTCTGCCATAGCCTGACGGGGTCTGTATCGATTTTAATCATACTTTTAAACTTCTGGTTTCGGGTAGTAACCCGAAAACAAAAAGAACTACAAAATTTGACTGCTTTACGGCATATACGTCACTTCCACCAACACCCACACTTCCTTACATTCGGACATCCGAGCCCAACTATCGTTTGTTTGCCAGAAGTTATAGTCATGTCCGAAGCAGCAGAGAAACATGAGAAAGCAAAGGTTTTGTTGGAGGAAAGCAATAAGAGGAAACGAAAAAGTGATCGGATTAAAGGCAGGACGAGGATCAACATTGGGCCAGCGTTTGCTTGTTGGCGTGAGCTGAAGGAGGCGTGCCCGACCGATGCTGACTTGGCTGTCATGCTTGCTATGGTTATTACCTACCACTCAAACACTGAATTGAAGTATCATAGATTATGTAAAACGGTAACCAATAGACTAGGCTACTATAATGACACTGGCTTGTAAACGTGAGCATTGCGATCATTTGGCATTTGAAAAAAAAATAAAACCCATGGAATTATATTCATATGACATGCTGAAACATATACCACTGTACCTGGGATGAAGACTTTTAACACGCGACGCAAGCAGAACAACTGCATGTGAACTCCTCCTGCAGTGTTCAGGGTAAAACTGTTAGTGATGCGCGGGTCGGCTTTTTTTCCAACCCGCGGGTCCCGCTTTTATAAAATTATTAGGCCCATCCCGCACCACTGTATATATTTTTACAACCCGCCCCGCACACACAACCATTAAATAGACATAAGGGGTCCGTGGGTTATGACACGACCCGCTCATCACTAGTTCAGGGCTATGATGGTTGTCATGTCAACAAATGCACACATGTATCCCCTGATGTAGGATGAGGTAGTAGAGGACAATATTTTTTCCCAACTGTAGGGGGACCCCGAGAGCAAAAGTTACCTAGTGCAGATTTAATAATTTCATTATAAACAATCTAACAAGAAAACAATTATAAAATTCTAAAAGAATGTCTGTTTTCTCATTCATTTTTTTTTTTTTTTTTTGTAAAAAATTGTATAGGGTCACTAATAACCAAAGTGTAACCATGTAAGTATATATTTTTTTCTGCACAACAATAATCTAATCTTTGATGACTGAATAAGTGCAATTTACCTTTATTCCACAAGCTGGCAATCTCTGATGCACAATGATGAAGTGATGTTTCACTCATAGTTACTTCAGGAAGAATACAAAAGAATAGGACTTGAAACGCCTTATCGATTTACTGCAGAAAAAGTACAGAACGCAATTAAATATTAGAATTTGTTTCACTTCTGGTGAAGAAGCTGTCAGCAATTAAAATATTGATTTTGAAGATGTTGCAAATGGTAGTTTTGAGAATATGTTTTAAACAGCTTTGACGAGGACAGTGATGATGTTATAAAACATCCGCTCAAACTGAACCCTTCCAAGCACCAAAAGGTAACAAAATAGGCTTTATTTTATTCTTCTGTAATTGTTACTCTAATATCAGGAGAGTTTTATATTATCGCGACAGATAGAGATCTATCCATGTTCGATATAGAACCGGGTCGCTAAAGACCCGAATATGTAAGAATGATTGGCGAAATGCATTTAATTACAGTTTTTCTCAATCGCTTTGGTACATTTCTCAGATCATAATTGAAATTCTCAAAACTACCTGTTCAATTCTCACATCATTGTGTCACTTGTGCACATCAAAAAAGCAGTTTCTCATTTCTTTGAACAAGTTGCAAATGCTTTGGTACATCCATGCAAACGATTATGTACAATTCTCTGTTGTTTCCTACATTATAAGTTGCTTATGTCATGTTGATCAAAATGTATTATATTGGGTCTCTGTTGAATAGTCTCACCCGCCACAACATTTAGGCTTTTTTTTGTGTGTGTGTGTGCTATTCAGTGCTGTCTTTTCATTTTTGTATCTCAATGACGTTCTGTCAATAAAATACATTACAAACAGTAAGAGTGTAAATTTGAATCTTTTCCATTCTCTTGCAATTACACTCACACATACACTAAGATGTAACTTACAATTGACAATAATTGTCATCAAAACTTTAGCCATAGTTTCCATCAGAACATCCCTCCAGTGTAAACTGTCATATTGACAACATGACTAAACAATTTGACTGTCTTATCCGTACACAATGACACAAGGACTTGTCATTCTGATGGCACTGACATGGTCATTGACACCGATATTTACTTTTGAGAGATGAACTAAGGATTTTGAGCAAGAGACTGGCTTTTGCAGGTTATCCATGGTGTTTTGCTATTTGTACAAATTGTTTTGAGAAATGCACTTACTGTTTGGCAAATTGTGAGTTTAATTCGAGAAATGTACCAAAGCGACTGAGAAAAACTTATTGAAATTCAAAGAAATGAAAGCTTTATCATACGTTCTGCTGGGAAAACTTAATTACTATGTCACTTTTTGCCTTCAATGATATTCTCACACTCACTGTATGAAAGCTCTGTACTTACACATGTTTGAGTTTGCAGATACTGAAGCGACGATTACCTCCATCCTCCCCACCACCACCAGGCCCTGTCCATTCTTCCTGTGGGGTCGGCTGTGCCCCTGCCCTCGTCTTCAGGCAGGAACTGCAGATCCAATACCCTCGGATTATGCACTACTGACGGGGCCTACGCCAAATGACTTTGTACATTATCAGCTTGCTGAGCTATTAATAAATGCACTATTTTTGAAATATTTCTCCAGAGTCTTTCCTGTAGAAATGTATATAACTGAACCACACCAAGACAAAGGTAAGTTGATTTTGAATTCTGAAAAAAAAATGTAACTGACAATAATTTAAAGCTGTTTGGGCATGCATAGATAGATAGATAGATAGATAGATAGATAGATAGATAGATAGATAGATAGATAGATAGATAGATAGATAGATAGATAGATAGATAGATAGATAGATAGATAGATAGATAGATAGATAGATAGATAGATAGATAGATAGATAGATAGATAGAATACAGACAGACAGACAGACACATTCAAATGCAAAGCTGGTTTCTTTTGAAAAGTCCTTTGGAAATAAACTACTGGCAAATATAGGTTTGTGAATTGATATTCACTACTAATGCTGGCATAACACAATATTGATGGTGACACGATATAAAGACTATTTCACATAGGGTCTTGCAAGAGTGTGCATGTAAATGGAAGTTTTCTCACTCCTAATTCAAAGTGCAATATTGCAAATGACTATTTTGAAGTGCGAAAGGTTACCTCGTGGAGGAAACAAGCAGCTCCTTTCAGCCCGAGACTGAGAGAGAGGGAGAGGGGGGAGAAAGAGGCATTTTATTATTCCAAGGTGAAAGCTTTAAAACAGCATTCTAAATGTTACCCTGCTGTTCAAGATCATGAAAACCTTTAATTTCATGCAAATGAACAGCACGGAGCATGGAGCTTAATGTAAACGAATGCTCCTTTTGTACTGGTGTAGGTGCTGGGGGGGGCGGGAGATCAGAGAGCAAGAAATCGAGAGAGAGAGAGAGAGAGAGAGAGAGAGAGAGAGAGAGAGAGAGAGAGAGAGAGAGAGAGAGAGAGAGAGAGAGAGAGAGAGAGAGAGAGAGAGAGAGAGAGAGAGAGAGAGAGAGAAATAAAGAAACACGGAGAGTGAGACGCAGGCCAGGAATGAAATTCCCAAGGATTCTTTAATTGCTGTCTGAAATTATGTAAATCCCTGCAGAAGGCTGTGTGCAATTATCCTGCTCCTGTGGCTGCCAGCTTCACTAATGTCTAACAAAATATCTGAGCTTGACATTTAGACGCGCTAATGCAAATGAGAATTCATTTTTCCTCCAAGACAAAGGGCAATCCAAAGATCACATCATTTTGATAAAATAAAGGTCCAAAACTGGGTTTTCTATCATGGACTTTGTACAGAAGGTGAAGCGAAGAAGACTTTTCTGGACAGATTACACATTTGGAAATACTGTGAAGTGCTATTAAGGTATTATATCAAACATTAAAGGTTAATGAGTTTAAAATCAAAAAGTGTTAGGGTTACGTCCCTTCCTTAAACTGCTGGCGAAGGTTAGGTATCGTGACGACAGAGGACACCTGAGCGAGTTCGTCTTTAAAAAGTGATTCACTAAAGCAACTTTTGCTTGTACCCTGCGGATTCTGGTTGCTATGGGTTTTCAGAGGGCTTTCTCTCCATTAATCTCTTTGGGTTACAGAGATGGATGCTCATGCAGGTGTAGGGGCCCGACTGTGCTCCCTAGTGAGCAGCTCAGTGCATGTGTCCCCACTGTGGGGGCCACACCTCCCATCTTTACCAGGCCAAGCAGGAGCACCATCCGTCTCTACCTGCACTTTCCCGCCGAGCCCTAGGGACTTCCCAGCAGACTAGGGAGGGAAACAGGAAGAATCAGCACCCTCAAAGGAAGAGCTTAGATCTCTGTATGCTAAGTATGTTAAAGCGTATAGGAAGGGATGGGAATTCTAACCCTATTTCCATGCATTATAAAACAGGCATACATACAGGAAAAACCAACACTCTCAGAAAAAAAAAAAAAGTCTATTTTGAAAAGCTTGTCACTGGGGCAGTAGCCTTAAAACGATATTTTTGTACCTTATTTACCCCTAAACGGTGCATACATTAGAGTATAAATGTGCTTTATTATGAACCTTTTAGGGGTAAATAGTAAATAAGGTACAAAGATGTACTTTAAGGCTGCCCTAGTGTAAAGCTGTTGTACCCCTAAAGGTACAATTTGTGCACATTTTATTTCTGAGAGTGAACCATTTAGGGAAGAGTCCATCATTTCTGGACATTAAATGTGACTCTTTAGCCAAAAGATTGTTGCGTAATGACACTAGACAGACTTTACCAGTGGGCAAGTGAGTATTTGAAAGCAAACGTATGATTGGCTGTTTGGTTCCTAGCCAGATGCAAACCCCACCCAGTTTCACACTTTTAGTGATACTAATTTCATCATTAGTGTAATCCAGGGTTAGCTAACTAAAACTAAACTAAAACTTTTGGTTAACTAAAACTAAACTTTCATTACTTGAAATAAAATAAACGTTAACTGAAATAAAATAAATATATAAAAACATATAATTTCCAAAGCAACATTTTTCATTTAATTTAACGCAAACTAAAATAACCACACCTAAAAAAGTGTTACTTTTAATAAAATGTAACTGAATTAATATGTATGTATGTATGTATGTATGTATGTTTACAGTGAAAAAGTATATAAAACAAGTATTTTCTCAGACACCAATTGTGCACGTTCACCCACTTAAAAAGGTGAGAGGCCTGTAATTTCCATCTTAGGTACACCTCAACTATGAGAGACAGAATGAGAAAAAAAAATCCAGAAAATCACATGTCTGATTTTTAAAGAATTAGTTTGCAAATTATGGTGGAAAATAAGTTGTTGGTCAGTAACAAAAGTTAATCTCAGTACTTTGGTATATACCCTTTGTTGGCAATGACAGAGGTAAAACATACACAAGGTTTTTACACACTGTTGCTGGTAGTTTGGCCCATTCCTCCAATGCAGAGATCTCCTCTTAAGTAGTGATGTTTTTGGGCTGTTGCTGGGCAACGTGGATTTTCAACTCCCTCCAAAGATGTTATATGGGGTTGAGATCTGGAGACTGGCTAGGCCACTCCAGGTCCTTGAATGCTACTTACAAAGCCACTCCTTCGTTGCCCGGGCAGTGTGTTCGGGATCATTGTCATGCTGAAAGATCCAGCCATGTTTCATCTTCAATGGCCTTGCTGATGGAAGGAGGTTTTTACTCAAAATATCATGATACATGGCCCCATTCACTCTTTCCTTTACACGGATCAGTCATCCTGGTCCCTTTGCAGAAAAACAGCGCCAAAGTATGATGTTTCCAACGCCAAGCTTCACAGTAGGTATGTTGCAACTCAGCATTCTTTCTCCTCCAAACATGAAAAGTTGAGTTTTTACCAAAAAGTTATATTTTGGCCTCATCTGACCATATGACATTCTCCCAATCCTCTTCTGTATCATCCAAATGCTATCTAGCAAACTTCAGATGGCCCAGACATGTACTGTCTTAAGCAGGGGGGCACGTCTAGCAATGCAGGATTTGATTCCCTGGCGGCATAGTGTGTTACTGATGGCAGCCTTTATTACTTTAGTCCCAGCTCTCTGCAGGTCATTCACTAGGTCCCTCCATGTGGTTCTGGGATTTTTGCTAACTGTTCTTGTGATCATTTTGACCCCACGGGGTGAGATCTTGCTGAAGTCCCAGATGGAGGGAGATTATTATTGGACTTTTATGTCTTCTATTTTCTAATAATTGTTCCCACAGTTGATTTCTTCACACCAAGGTGCTTACAAACTAGTATCTTAATGATACAAAACACACACACACACACACACACACACACACACACACACACACACACACACACACACACACACACACACACACACACACATATATATATATATATATATATATATATATATATATATATATAGGAAGACAATATATTATTATTATTATTATTATTATTATTATTATTATTATTATTATTATTATTATTATCATTATTATTTTTATTTTATTTTTTCATAGCCAAATATATATATATATAAAAAAAAAAAGTTACCTTTTATGGATTTTATTTCCTTAGGATACCACACATAGTCCAGTGAAAAACAATGCTTTTTAAATGTCCCCCATCACCTACGGACCTTACACTGCTCCTCACTGTGCTGTAGTGTAGCACAGAACATGAACGAAAAGAGAGTTTAGTTGTAGGGGTAATGCAGGGCCTTAATGGGGTAATCAATCATCATTTTTGGGAGGAGGTAGAGGCAGGGTTATACTCAATAATGTCAGAGCACCTTTCCTCTCCCCCCTATCTCTCTCTGTGTTCAGTTTGAGAGTAAGCAGCAAATAGGCCACACTGTCCCACTCTCTGACTGCTTAAGCGCTCACACCTTGACACCAACAGAACAGAGGGGATCCCATGAGACACCTTTATAGGGATGACTTCTATGCACACAATGGCTGAATGGATATGACACAGTTTAAGAGAGTGGTGATCACACTGCAATATTCTACAGTGTATGTATTACATTTGGCATGAAAAAAAAAAAAAATCACCCAGTCTGTTTTCTAAATAAATTTCATATATCTTATTCATAGATCATATTGTAAACAATTCATCCAGACATTTAATTTTTAATTTTTATTTTTTTATGTTTTGGTCTAGTAATATTTAAAATTTCGTAACTGGACCTTCTGGTGAAAACCCTTCTTACATCACTTCTTTCTGGTGATGTAAGCTGGATTTCTCCAATCATTTAGTCTGCTTAAACATTGCCTCTGCAAACTTTGGGATTTGTAAGATTTGTTATTGTTTATAAAAAAAGTCTCTTCTGCTCACCTAGATGCAATTATTTGATCCAAAATACATTAAAAACTATAATAATGTGATTGTTTTTATTTTTTATTTCATTTTAAAATGTTATTTATTCCTGTGATGACAAAGCTGCATTTTTTAACATTATTACTTCAACTACAATCTTCAATTTCATGTGATCCTTCGGAAATCATTCACAAATGTTTATAATGACATGGGTATGAAACAGGTATTACAAGGATAGGATAAACTATGAGGACATTGGCCATGTCCACCCCTTTTCAAAATGCTTATAAATCATACAGGATGAGTTTTTTTTTTTTTTTTTTTTTAGAAAGTAAAAATGCAGAATGTTTCCTATGATGGGTAGGTTTAGGGGCAGGGGATAGAAAATACGGTTTGTACAGTATAAAAACCATTACACCTATGGAATGTCCCCATATGTCACAAACACAAAAGTGTGTGTGTGTGTGTGTGTGTGTGTGTGTGTGTGTGTGTGTGTGTGTGTGTGTGTGTGTGTGTGTGTGTGTGTGTGTGTGTGTGTGTGTGTGTGTGTGTGTGTGTGTGTGTGTGTGTGTGTGTGTGTGTGTGTGTGTGTGTGTGTGTGTGTGAGCCTGTTTATGTGGTTTATGAGGACACAAATTTGTATAACTACATGGGTATTACACTGGTATTACACTATAAATGTGGTTTATGAGGACATATCAAATGTCCTCATAATTCAAATGGCCTTAAAAACATACTAAATGATGTTTTTTTGAGAAAGTAAAAATGCAGAATGTTTCCTGTGATGGGTAGGTTTAGGGGCAGGGGCAGTGTAAGGGGATAGAAAATACGGTTTGTACAGTATAAAAACCATTACGCCTATGGAGAGTCCCTGTAAACCACATAGACCAACATGTGTGTGCGTGTGTGCGTGTGTGTGTGTGTGTGTGTGTGTGTGTGTGTGTGTGTGTGTGTGTGTGTGTGTGTGTGTGTGTGTGTGTGTGTGTGTGTGTGTGTGTGTGTGTGTGTGTGTGTGTGTGTGAGTGTGTGTGTGTGTGTGTGTGTCAGGTATTCCCTACACTGTATTATGGGGACAAAATATCACCACAAAGTTGAAAATGTAATATGAATCTTTTTTGTAGTTGTTGTTCCCCATGAAAAAAACAGCCTATAAATCATACTAAATTATGTTTTTTTAATGTAAAAAAGTTTTCTGTGATGGGTAAGTTTAGGGGTAGGTTTACTGTAATGTAGGAGGATAGAATGAGTTTGTACGCTATTAAATTACTTAAAACATAGAAACCTAACATAAAAACCCAATATTGTGACATATAAAAGCTGAATGCATTGTAGTAGTGTGTGCAGAAGAGCACCGCCCACTCACAAGAGTCTCCACTCATCCTGTCATTTAGCCTCCTCTGAGCACCATTCACTCAAAGGTCAACAAACGCCCCGTGACAGCACGCAGGCCCGTCCCTTCCTCCCCCAGCAGCTCAGCCATTGGTCCTGCTCTCTGTTAGATCACACACTCCGCTCCCCACGCGTGTGTCATCTGCCCTGCCTCCAGAGAGACTTCACTTAACAAGGCCGTAAAAGCGCGGCTCACAGCATTAGATGATTGTGCTTGCGCAGGGTATTGTGTCCGGGCTAGTTTCTGTCAAAGCGTGACGTCCTCGCTTTTGACGTTTTGGCTCCGTATGCCAAAATGTGCGTAGCAGAATGATATGGATGGGTGTCACAGGAAGTGAGGGACGAGAGAGAGAGTGAGAGTGAGAGAGAGAGAGAGAGAGAGAGAGAGAGAGAGAGAGAGAGAGAGAGAGAGAGAGAGAGAGAGAGAGAGAGAGAGAGAGAGAGCGAGAGAGAGAGAGAGCAAGAGTGAAGTGAGGCTGTGTTTATGTTTTGCTGAGTTTCTCAAATCAAGTGTCTTAAATCAAGTGTCTGAAGAATGGATTGCGGGTGTTGACCATGAGAGCTTATCTGAGTTGTCTGTTTGACAGCGCGACTGTAACACTGCTTGACAAAGCAAACAGACAGATGAGAGACAGTGATGAATGTGCTATGCAAGCATACAGTGAAAGAAGGATGTACATCTCATCATAATAACGATACATACAAATAAATAAACACAATACAATTTTTTGGGTTACAGAAATGAAATTTGTGTATATTATTATTGTTATTATTATTTAATTTTTACCTTTGCCTTAAAGGGATAGTTCACCCAAAAATCTAAATTAGCCCATGATTTGCTCACACTAAAGCCGTCCTAGGTGTATATGATATTCACAAATACAATCAGAGTTTTATTAAAATATGTCATGGCTCTTCCAAGCATTATAATGGCAGTAAAGGCCTTCTGAAGCAAATCAATGGATTTTTGTAAGAAAAAATATCCATATTTAATGGCCGATGGCTAGCCTTCCATATTCAACTTACGTAAAAAGCATACCTGGCGCAACAATGAAGTCAAACATAGCGTAAAGAGGCGTAACATGCGCAGTGAGGACGTTGAACATAGCGTAAAAAAGCATAATTGGCGCAACGAGGACTTCAGACGTAGTGTAAAAAAGTGTAATGTGTGGCGATGATGTCAGACGTATTGTAAAAAAGCATAACATACGGCGATGACATCAGCCATAGTGTAAAAAAACGTAACGTGCAACGATGGCATCAGAAGTACTGTAAAAAAGCGTAACGTGCAGCGATCACGTCAGATGTAGTGTAAAAAAAGGTTACGTATGGTGATGACATCAGGTGTAGTGTAAAAAAGGGTAACGTGTGGCGATGACGTCAGACATAGTGTAAAAAAGGGTAACGTGTGGCGATGACGTCAGACATAGTGTAAAAAAGCGTAACATGCGGCGATGATGTCAGATGTAGTGTAAAAAAACGCAACGTAAGGCAATGACGTCAGGCGTAGTGTAAAAAAGCAGAAGGTACGACGATGACGTCAGACGTAGTGTAGAAAAGCGTAACGTGCGGCGATGACGTCATACGTAGTGTAAAAAAGCGTAAGGTGCGGCGATGACGTCAGACGTAGTGTAAAAAAAACAAGGTACGGCGATGACGTCAGACGTAGTGTAAAAAAGTGTCATGTGCGGCGATGACGTCATACGTAGTGTAAAAAAGCGTAAGGTGCGGCGATGACGTCAGACGTAGTGTAAAAAAAACAAGGTACGGCGATGACGTCAGACGTAGTGTAAAAAAGTGTCATGTGCGGCGATGACGTCAGATGTAGTGTAAAAAAGCGTAACGTATGGCAATGACATCAGGCATAGTGTAAAAAACATAATGTGTGGTGGTGACGTCAGACGTAGTGTAAAAGAAGTGTAACGTACGGTAGTGACGTCAGACGTAGTGTAAAAAAGCAGAAGGTACGGCAATGACGTCAGGTGTAGTGTAAAAAAGCAGAAGGTACGACGATGACGTCAGGTGTAGTGTAAAAAAGCAGAAGGTACGACGATGACGTCAGACGTAGTGTAAAAAAGCGTAACGTGCGGCGATGACGTCATACGTAGTGTAAAAAAGCGTAAGGTGCGGCGATGACGTCAGACGTAGTGTAAAAAAAACAGAAGGTACGGCGATGACGTCAGACGTAGTGTAAAAAAGTGTCATGTGCGGCGATGACGTCAGATGTAGTGTAAAAAAGCGTAACATATGGCAATGACATCAGGCATAGTGTAAAAAACATAATGTGTGGTGGTGACGTCAGACGTAGTGTAAAAGAAGTGTAACGTACGGTAGTGACGTCAGACGTAGTGTAAAAAAGCAGAAGGTACGGCAATGACGTCAGGTGTAGTGTAAAAAAGCAGAAGGTACGGCGATGACGTGTAGTTGTAAAAAAGCAGAAGGTACAGTGATGACGTCAGGCATAGTGTAAAAAAGCGTAACGTGCGGCGATGACATCAGACGTACTGTAAAAAAAGCGTAAGGTCTAACAATGATGTAAGATGTAGTGTCAAAAAGCACAACGTAAGGCGATGACGTCAGGCGTAGTGTAAAAAAGCAGACGGTGCGGTGATGACGTCAGACGTACTGTAAAAAAGTGTACCGTGCAGCGATGACGTCAGATGAAGTGTAAAAAAGCTTAACGTGCAGTGATGACGATTAATACAAGAAAAACAACAAACAAAACAAATAATATTTATATTTATATAATAGTAATGATAAAGATAATGATGACGACAATAGTTGCCAGCTCTGATTGTAAAAAGGTCTGGTCTTGATATAAAAAGCCCTGTTCCTGCATTACACTTCCTCTCCAGCTCCCCTTGGTTAGAAATCAGCCAGACTGGAGGTGCCTGTGGCTGCATTCCCTCATTCCCTGCCCTGACCTCCAGTATTTCCCCACACACACGGCTTCCTCTCCGGCCATCATGCCCTGTTCTCTTCTAACTTGAGGCGACACATCATAATAACTGTAAGAGGCCTCTCCTGTCCTGTGTCAGGCCTGCGCAGATTAGTTCCTCTCCACCAAACCCAGGTCATTTTCTCTCCCCCTGCTGAATACATTTGGAGATCACACACTCGTTCTTGGCTTAAGCTGTTAAGATTATCTAAACAGAGGATTTTCCATTTCACTCAGGAGGACAGATGTGTTTCGGAACAGTGATATTGGGGTTTTGTCAATGGAAGTGTGAAGCTAATTCCCAATTTGCTGGTCTTGAATTAAATAATATTGTAAATAAATGGTGAATATTTAAAATTAAACATGTATTATTTTATTAAATAATTGTATAAACATTAATTTTTATATGTATATATTATTTTCTGATTTTGCAGTGTTAGATACGTTCCTGGGTCAAAACATTTTTTCAACAGAATATTCCTGTTCAAAACTTTAATCCTAACCATATTCCTACTGCTAAACCTAACTCTACCCATAAATGATCCCTAATATGTGAATATTATATGAATAATGGAACTTTACACACAATACACTGACGTAGAAGCACCTTACTTGACATAAACTGTAAACTTGTCCCTAATTTATATATGTGTGTGTGTGTGTGTGTGTGTGTGTGTGTGTGTGTGTGTGTGTGTGTGTGTGTGTGTGTGTGTGTGTGTGTGTGTGTGTGTGTGTGTGTGTGTGTGTGTGTGTGAGCCTGTTTATGTGGTTTATGAGGACACAAATTTGTATAACTACATGGGTATTACACTGGTATTACACTATAAATGTGGTTTATGAGGACATATCAAATGTCCTCATAAATCAAATGGCCTTAAAAACATACTAAATGATGTTTTTTTGAGAAAGTAAAAATGCAGAATGTTTCCTGTGATGGGTAGGTTTAGGGGCAGGGGCAGTGCAAGGGGATAGAAAATACGGTTTGTACAGTATAAAAACCATTACGCCTATGGAGTGTCCCTGTGTGTGTGTGTGTGTGTGTGTGTGTGTGTGTGTGTGTGTGCGTGTGTGTGTGTGTGTGTGTGTGTGTGTGTGTGTGTGTGTGTGTGTGTGTGTGTGTGTGTGTGTGTGTGTGTGTGTGTGTGTGTGTGTGTGTGTGTGTGTGTGTGTGTGTGTGTGTGTGTTTCAGGTATTCCCTACATTATGGGGACAAATTATCACCACAAATATTTGTTGTTGCTCCCCATGAGGAAAACAGCCTATAAATCATACAAAATTATGTTTTTTAAAATAAAAAAAATAAAAAATAAAAAAAACTGTGAATGGGGTAGGTTTACTGTAATGTAGGAAGATAGATTGTTGGCCAAATATAAACACACTAAATGACATTCAAATTGCTATACTATTCCAAAAGAAGAAGCTTTCTGAATAATCCCTTTTCCTTGAAAATGACAACACAAATGTGCAAAGATATGTTATCTGTTGTACATGACATACTATATCTGTTCATGTTACATTATACAGAGTGTCAGTCAACTTACCTCTGGGGAGAAACACACCATCTCTCAAGTCTGTGTCATCTTCCCCCTCTGTGCCTCTGCTATAGTTACCCCTCAGATTAATAATGAATATAGTTAATCAGCAGACAGAGAGATGGTATAATTAAGTCACAGCTGGCAGAGGTAAGGTGAGGTGACATTCCATTGGGTCACCACTGTTGTACCATGTGACCGTGCCCCACTCCCCCAATCAAACCAATTTTTCAGTTTCCGATTAGCGAGGCATTTGCAAATTGATAATATATAAACAATTTCTAAAATATTTATTTAAGCGTTATGCTTGTCACACAATAAACCTGGAAATATTGATGGCTTCGGAAGCTATTAATAAACCGGGTCAAATATCTTTCATTCTTTATTCATCAACAAAGGGAGTTAATAAGGGACATTGAATAATGTGAACGGACAGCGTGTATCATTTCTCGCTGGTTGCTACATCATATTTCATAAAGAGTGTATTTGAATTTTTATGTACAGTGCATGCAATATTCATGATAAACTGAATATGTAAATGCATAACCTTTATTTATGAGCCGGCAGTGTTACTCTGCTTTAAAGTATCGCTTTGGATGATAAGATAAATAGACCCAAATGCTTATTAGGTGACTTCTAATATGATTAATGATGAGAAAAGCTCAATTAGTATATTAATGAAGTAATAATTGCACCGTGTGTTTGCAGTGCTTTATTCGGATCTGTGGAGGTTAGCATATGCCCATCCAAAAACATGTTTACCTCTTCCTACGGATTTTGCTTTTCCCGTGTGGCCGGGATAAAAAATCGACGTTCGTGTCAGGGTTTTTAACCCTGCTTTCAGTGAAGGAATTTCCCCATTAAAATAATTTATATTTTCTGGCAAACACTGACAGATTTCTTTGCTCCTAAACTCTGTTTTCCCCCTCCTCCTTTAAACAGTTTGACTTCATGAAAATCTGCATGTTTATTTTGATGACTCAACGGGGATGCAGCACACATAAGCGAGTGTGTCTGAATCTTTTAGTCACCTATTTAATCCTAATGCTTTAGTCTCTTTCATTTCCTCAGCACGGCCCCGGAGAAATTACGAGACCCGGAGCCCGTGCAGCCATTTTTTGTTATTGTTTAGAGAAGCGGTTAGCATGCAGAGGTGAGTTCCAAACACAATTTTACATCCACTTATGGAAATCCATTGTTCCTTGAACATTTTCACGTACAAACCAATATATGCTCTCGTAAAAGGTCTGAGACCTCAATTACATCAAAGGCAGTTTGTCCCACAGCATGTCTTCAACCAGAGAGCCTCAGAGCTGTGTCAATGCTACCCCCTTGTGACCGCTTTGGTGCACGAATGATACCAGCCTCCGTCTGAAGGAAAAAGAGAAAGAAGAACATATACAGTTAGAAGATGAGAATACGTTGATTTCTTTTAAAAATTCAGTTACAAGAGTTATTCTTATACACCTAAAAAACAGTAAAGAATATATCATGAATTCTGCTAGTTTCGACAAATGTCGCCTTATAAATAATTGTGTAAAACAGTTTTTTTGTTTAGAAAGATCAGTGAGATCTTAACAAAGACACACCAAATGAGAGATAATTGTGTTTAAATAGTGATTTGAAAAAGAACAAAAAAAAACTGTCCTTGTAAAAAATATACCGTATATATAAAATAAACAACAACAGAATGGCAGCTTCTCGCACAGATCTCTTTCATTAGGGTGCCGGGACGTCATGCAATGTGCTATGTTGACACACAGACAGGTATCTATGTCAGAAGCACGGGAGTGTGTTCTTTTCGGGCGGCACTTCCACCCGCTGTCCTACTCCACGCGAGTGGAAGGCACACAGTCTTTCATTGTGAGTAGTTGAAAAGACATAATTAGACACACAGATATAATTCAGCGCCGCCGTGGAAGAGCTCGCTTGTCAAGCCAGGCAGCTGGAGAAACGCGCCAGCCTTCAGAAGTGCAGCTTGCCGAAGGCCCCCGCTTTTATTCCCTGCAGTTTTGTCTACCTTCAAAGCGCCCATCTCAGATTGAAAACTTACCAGACTTTTTCCGTATTGTGCCAATTGCGTTGCAGCGCCGGTGAGTACGTGACGCGCGTGGCGTTTCAACCTGCCACGCGGGAGACAACTGTAATTGTGCTTTATAAAAAGCGCGATTGATATTGCGTGTATGAAATGACATATATTGTATATTAATACATTTAGCTACGTAGGGAACAAGCTGGAGATCTTCATTTGTTATCCCCACCTCACATATATCAGGGCGAACTTAACATTTAGCGCTCACGAACAAAGCGGCCATAATTTACAGTCCCATCCCCGCCCTGTGACACGCTGATAGGGGACGTCCAGTCAAGGCCACGCCGCCGTTCCTCTCTGACACGCTGGATGGGCCGGTGGCTCAGGATGTGTCAATCACAAAGGCGTGCCACTGCCCAGCGTCTCCCATTGACTTTCTTTCAGCCCCGTCAGCAGGCCCAGACCATTTCATTAAGAGCGTGACCTGCAAGGGCCTCCTGTAATGGACAGCTTGATTTGTGTCGGGCTGGCAGGCCTCAATACGCTGCTGACTTTTATCTACTCAAGTATGTATATTATATGTGCCTGTCACTTGTATGACCTGCCCCAGTTTCCTGTCCCCTCCCTCGGGTGCATTTGTTCTGTGTTTTGGTCATCTCTTCCTCTGTGATAGGCTACAATGGAACTGAATTGACACGTTTAAGATTTAAGTTTGGGAAAGATGTTAGGAGAAATATTGTGTTAAAGAAGGGTTACACGAGGGTGTCAGTTTTACACCCTCATGCACTGTAAAATAACAGAAAAAGTACTGGCAGCTCATTACCTGGACAATTACGGGATAATTTTACAGACATTTCTGTAAGCCCAAACACAGAATGCAATGAAGTTTAAAATTCTAAATACAGGTAAAACACCTGCAAGAATTAAATACGGAAAATTCTGATTAATACAGTACACGGTGCCCTATTTTTACGGATTTTCTTTTAGAGTGCGGTACTGTTTGCTGCATCATTCGTGCAATAGGTCGACTACTCCTAATTAAAAGAATGATTACTCCTAATTAAAGTAATTGAGTACTAATGAAAAATGCAAACTATGTCATCATTTACTCACCTCCATGCTGTGGCAAACCTGATGGAACACAATGGAGCCAAATCATCTGTGGAACACAAAAGGAGAAGTTAGAATATCCTGGTTATGTTGCCATACTGAAAGCAAATGGGGAACAAGGGCAGTTGAGATTCAAAAAAATATGTTTGCAAATGGGTCAGTGACATGATGTGCATATTTCTGTGTCCTAGTACATTATTTCCTTGACATTTAAAAAATATATATATACATATATATAAAATTCCTATTTCACTTAAAACACTTAGTTTTGAATTAATTTTTAGTACATTTAAATAATACATAAATGCCAGGTAGTGCAACTGTCATGACAAATAAACAGACTAAGAAAACTTTTTAAAATGGTGTCTTAATACTAACGGATTAAAAATTAAATATGGTATCATTTAGGTTTGAAACCTTTCATATAATTTATTTTTATTATTTATAAAAATCAGTAGTTTAGATAATTAAAAAAACTTGCCCATCAATTTGTATATTCTCTGTGTATAATTAATGTATAATTAATGTATCCACTGGAACTGTCTTTGTGTGAAAAGGTTATTTCAAGTATAGGTTTGTACAGTTTCCATGTTAGGTGGTACAACTACAGTACAATCAACTCTTTAGTTGTACTGCCTGACATATAAAAATAAAATTTAAAAAACATACAAAACAATAATTTGAAATACTTTGAAATGTTATTTAACACCTGAAACTTGTTTAAAACATCGTTCATGACTCAAAAATATGCATTACATCAGCTACTTCATATCTCCGAACTTTGTCTTTGTTTCTCATAATTGAGACTTTATATATTTCAATATGACTTAATATCTCACAATTGCAATCACGTCTCCTAATTTTAATGTTAAATTTCTTGCAATATGTCTTTTTTCTTGTTTTAGAATATATCTCATAATTACGATGAAAAATACAAGAACCAATGATATTCCATTATTTTTCATCACACCACATTTGAATATACACAAAACAGAAATACAACACAGGCCATAACCCAATCTTCTTGCAATTGCACCATTTACTACGGCACAACCGATTGGTTCCTGCTGTATTGGTAGCCAATGAGCTCGCTCCTCAACATTCAAATTATTGCTTAGTGTTTGCTGTTGCAGTTTGCAGCACACTTTCAGAAACTCTTCATTTTCCCCAGCTCCACCTGTATAGATCTGCTTCGGGGATTCATGTATGCTTGTACAGCAGCAGCATGTCTTACATGCTCATAGCAGCAGGCCATATGTATTAGCAGTGGCAATTTCCGTACTTGCTCTGCAATAGCAGTTACCAACAGCAGCAGCATAGAAGATCTATTCCACCAAGACCAAACACATTAACATTGTCATACTCATTACCATGCCAAACTGTCCAAGAGTTTTCAGGAAATACATTTGATTTAAGGCTGACAAAGAGGTTAGAATATTGGATATTTGGACATTTGTCATGACAGTCCCAGTCCCTATTCACTTGAATTATATAAAACAGTAAGATCATTCTGCTAAACATCTCCTTTTGGATTTTGAAACATCATGAGGTTTAATGAATATTACAGATTATTTATTTTTTTGACAAACTCACCCTTTAAATTGATTACATACAGCAACTTACAATACTGTTACTGAGCTCACACAACAAAGTATTTTGAATTCACCAATGGAATATTTTCCCCCCTCTAAATCTCTCTATCTCTCCCGGTCTTACTCTTTGCTTTTAAGAGTATGCACATGTGAATGACCTGCTACTTTTATTTATGGCTGATAATCACCCACCTCTACCCCCTAAGGACACCGCCTGCCTGCAAACATGACCAAAATACATATTTAGATTTATTTGTCAGCAACAGTCCAATAAAACATATCCTCTGCATGCTGCTCTCTGGGCTGGGGTCCCACGAGGAAGTGGCCGAGTGAAAAATGGGGTGCTTTCAAGCGTTAGGCAGAAAGAACGTGAACAATGCTCAAAGCCTGGAGAAGAATAGTGTGCTGCCTAAGTGTTTCTAAGGAAGAGTGGAGAGAAGAAGAAAGGAGAACGAGAGAGATGTGGATTTTCACAATCCGAAATCCCCAGGGGGGTTCTCTATGAAGTCCCAGACATGGCGTGACCATTGTTTCCTGTTTCACGCCGTTCTTACCTGACTCTTTTCCCCACTCTGAGTCTCTCTTTCCACTCCAGGTTGATCTGTGTGAGTTAAACCCCATCTGACATCTGTTTGAGTCGCATATGTGGACAATTTGCGATGAACCACGCAGCAAAACTAAATGAGGTTAAGAGTTCCACGTTCTGGTGATCAATAAAAATAAAGTCACATAATGAAACAAGTTTTGCCTGTGTATGATTTCATAGCTTTTATAATGTGATTATGAAGGGAAGAAGGCTGAGACGAACAGGGATTTGTGCCCTCGTGTGAAATGAAAGCCGGATTGTGTGCAGAATCCCGTTGTGCGCCACCCATGCATTCCTCTGGGTGTTTGCGGCAGAACGGCTGTGTATCTAATGTGACCGCAAGCCCAAAGAAGAGCCAATAAACCAAGGTCGGACAGCCTGTGCTGGCAGCGAATTCGCAGTTTAACGGCAGCCAGTTTGTTGGCCCTACTCATCCTCCGCACAAATCTCAGCTCTTTTGTTCTTGGTTCCTTTGCTCTCTCTGGCTTATAACTAGAACCAGTGCTACGTGGAATATTGTCACCCACAAATGTAACAAAAAGAATGGCTGGGATCCGCTGCTAATGGCACTGAAGCAGCGAGCTCACAAATCCAGCTGAAGGGTAAATGGGGACACGTCTTTGTTGTTGTTGTTCTTGCAGCTGTTCCTGTTGTTTTCTGTTGTTGTTTGCATTGCGAGGCCTGGGGGTGCCAGCCAGCGAGGCAAAAGCCAAACCCGCAGGATTGTTAACATACAATGTCAGCCTCCATCTCTGAAGGAATCATTATGGAAACCACAGTTTATTTGTATGTTCACCCTTCTAGCTTTCAGGATTATAATTGGTGAAGTTAATTAGGTGGCCTATTGACATCTAGGTCACATGCAGTCCCTAAAACCTCTATATTCAGGTTCATTCTAGCATTGTAGCTATACTTTTAGATCAACAGGTTAGCTGTTATTGTCTTTGACCTGGCTTTTTTTTTTTTTGTAATTATTTCTTATTAGTTTTGGAATATTTGTTACATCATGCAGTTTTCGGGTCATATTCACAAAACATCTTAAGGTTAAAAGTATATCCTATCTTGCCGATTTAGGAGAAACTCTTAAAAATAATGGCAGTAACAATAGTCCATTAACCAAATGATGTCCTCATAAACCACAAGTAAACACACACACATTTTGTAATTTGACATGACAAGCTGCTAAGCATATACAGTGGGGGAAAAAAGTATTTAGTCAGCCACCAATTGTTTAAGTTCTCCCACTTAAAAAGATGAGAGAGGCCTGTAATTTCCATCATAGGTACACTTCACCTATGAGAGACAGAATGAGATTTTTTTTTTCTTCTAGAAAATCACATTGTCTGATTTTTAAAGAATTTATTTGCAAATTGTGGTGGAAAATAAGTATTTGGTCAATAACAAAAGTTAATCTCAATACTTTGTTTTATACCCTTTGTTGGCAATGTCAGAGGTCAAATGTTTTCTGTAAGTCACCACAGGGATTTGACACACTGTTGCCGGTAGTTTGGCCCATTCCTCCATGCAGAGATCTCCTTTTGAGCAGTGATGTTTTGGGGCTGTTGCTGGGCAACACAGTTTTTCAACTCCCTTCAAAGATTTTCTATGGGAATGAGATCTGGAAATGGGCTAGGCCACTCCAGAAACTTGAAATGCTTCTTACGAAGTCACTCCTTCGTTGCCCGGGCAGTGTGTTTGGGATCATTGTCATGGTGAAAGACCGAGCCACGTTTCATCTTCAAAGCCCTTTCTGATGGAAGAAGGTTTTTACCCAAAATATCACGATACATGGCCCCATTCATTCATTCCTTTACACGGATCAGTCATCCTGGTCCCTTTGCAGAAAAAAAGGCCTAAAGCATGATGTTTCCACCCCCATGCTTCCCAGTAGGTATGGGAACTCAGTAGGTATGGGAACTGGGAACTCAGCATTCTTTCTCCTCCAAACACAACAAGTTGAGTTTTACCAAAAAGTTCTATTTTGTTTTACCAAAAAGTTCTAAGTTCTATTTTGGTTTCATCTGACATATGACATTCTCCCAATCCTCTTCTGGATCATCCAAAAGCTATCTAGCAAACTTCAGACAGGACCGGACATGTACTGGATTAAGCATGGGGACATGTCTGGCACTGCAGGATTTCAGTCCCTAATTTTCCCTGTGATTTTCTACTAACGGTTATAAGTTTCATTACATACCATTGAGATATCCTGCTGTAGTCGTCGTTGCTGCTTCTCCTGTTCAATTTCAGCCTCTTGATCTGATTCTGGATCATATATGTATGGCTAAATCTGATTGAGCTCAATGGTTTATTTAGTTTAAAGTTTTTTTCCCCTCTACGGTTGGATTAAGGATGTCAGAGCTCTCAAACATTCTCAATGGAATTGTCACATGCCTGTCCTGTCTTGTGTGCACATGTGGGTTTTGTCATGTCTTGCATGTGCTCCTGTCATTGTCTGATCCCTCCCCCTTGTTATCTGATTAGTGTTGATTTCTCCCACCTGTTCCCTCTTGATTTCTTCCCCTTATAAGCTCCTTGTGTTTGTCAGTCTGTGTTGGATCCTTGTGTATGTATTGTCTACGTCTCCTGGTTCCCCGTGATCTCTGTTGGTTTGTTTAAGTTTGTATTTTTATTATGTGTCCCCCCCCCCATGGGTTGTTGTTTTGAGTTTATGTTTTATTTTATAATAAATTATAATTTTTTCACTGCACTTGAGTCCTCGCACCATTTTCCTGTTTCCTCGTGTCCGTGACGTAACAGGAATAGATGCGCGCTTGTCATTATTTAGCCCCACCCACATGATACACCGCCAGCCACTCGGTTTTTATTTCCTCCGGAAAGACTAGATACAACCTTTTTAAAAAATAAATAAATAAATATAATAAAACTAAAGACTTTTTTTTTTTACTTCACCCTAAACTAAAGAGAGATACAAACTAAAGACACCCCCCCTTTAATATGCATCTTTAAATAATTTCTCTCATGACATAAATCTAAATAAAATTTGACATAAAACATGACATAAAATTTGTTTTGATACTGTATGAATTTTACTGTTCAGTAAATATGTGCTAGATGTAAATACATGTAATACTGTCTGGAATTTATTTCAAATTTTGCAGACTTATGTTTTTTTTTTATTACATTTTTTACTTCTCTGTTTCACATCCAAAATGATCAAGACAGATTCTTTTTTCACGTTGAAAGAGAACTGTATTCTCGGCAGAGGAAGTCTTTTTTTCTGTAAACAAAGACATTCTGCCAAGCTGCTGTCACCTGAATCCATACGAGCACCACAGTGTACCTTCTTATTTCAAGCTAAAGAGTTTTAAAATGTGTTCGCCATCATTATTATCTCTAACCTGAAGTCAAAACCAAAAACATCTAGGCCTCTTGTGGCTCGCCGACTAAAAATATTGGTTACTCTCTCCCGCTCTCTGTAATTAGTGCTGATCAAGAGGGATTATAAGCGGCGGCTAACGACAACCTGCAACTCGATGGTCCTGATAGATGGTCAATTCTAATGATCGGGTCAGGACGTTTATTGGATTTAAAGCAGTTGTGATGGGCCCTTCTTAGCCTTGCCTGGATAATTATCACGTTCATGCATGATTTAAGGCGACAGTGAGCAACGTCAAGGACCTTCCCTTTAATTTAATAATTTTGTTATCTATGCATTTATGCAGGACTTAAAGGAATGTCTGGGAGAGAATCAAATCAAGCAGATGAAGATTAGTGTAATGGTGTGACAAAGCTAGCCAATGCACAAGGAAAGTGTTTAGTGGTGTCATCTGGGTCGAAGAAGAAACCACCCACCATGATATAAAATAAAGGCATTCATAGCTAAACGATTCATGCTAAAACAATTATATTTATATCACTTATTGTGTGTGTGTGTGTGTATATATATATATATATATATATATATATATATATATATATATATATATATATATATATATATATATATATATATATATATATATATATATATATATATATATATATATATATATATATATACAATAACATTATAAATAAATACAAAGACATGCATGTAAAATGTTTAAAGTTTTTTATATTTACAGCTCTGGAAAACCACTGCAAAATTATCTGTTTCTCTGTTTTTCTTATATGTGTTTGGGTAAAATTTATATTTTAATTTTATTCTATATACTAACAACATTTTTCCCAAATGGTCAACAACTGGTCAAAATAACAAAAAAGATGCAGTGTTGTAAGCCCTCGAATAATGGAAAGATTATTTTATGTTTTAATTTAGGAAGAGTTCAGAAATCGATATTTGGTGTAATAACCCTGATTTTGAATCACAGCTTTCATGCATCTTGGCATGTTCTCCACCAGTCTTTCACAATGATGTTGGGTGACTTTATGCCACTCCTGGTGCAAAAATGTATGCAGCTCGGAATTGTTTGATGGTTTGTGATCATCCATCTTTCTTTTGATCACATTCCAGAGGTTTTCAAAGGGGTTCAGGTCTGGAGATTGTGCTGGCCATGACAGGGTCTTGATCTGGTTACTTTGTTAACTTGGTTAACTTGTCCTCCATCCACACCTTGATCGACCAGGCTGTGTTGCATGGAGCATTGTCCTGCTGTAAAAAACAGTCCTCAGAATTGGGGAACATTGTAACAGCAGAAGGAAGCAAGTTTTCTTCCAAGACAACCTTGTACGTGGTTTGATTCATTCCAGCCTTGGTGAAGCACCCACAGATCATCACCACTCCTCCACCAAATTTCACAAATTTGGCATCCATATGCACGCAAGCTCTCTCTCTCTCACACGCGGATGATCTGAAAACACCAATAAACAAGTAAGCTGCATTTCGACAATCTCCATTTAAGATGTTCTGCTTAAAGTGTCATTCAGTCTACATTTTAGACTTGTCTTTTTTCATCAATGATATTGCATGTTTATATAACGTTAGTCACAATGTAGGCTAACATTACACAGTGACTGTGATGTACTCTGAAAGCATGCAAAAACATAATAGGCCTACTTCAGTTCTCAAAAATATAAATATATAACTTATATTTTTACAAAATGAATAGCCTCGTTAAGTTAAGTCGTTTTGGAAAAGGTGACTTTTGCTAGAAGGATTGAGTGAACGATCTGTAAGTAACGTATCCACGGTTGTATTTTGTAATACAAAATAATATAAACCTTTGTCATTAGACTCACTATTTAGATTTGTATGGTACTTGGAGTTTCCTATTGTTACTGTACTAGCATCAGTCATCTAGACAATGCGGTCTCTCTAAGAAACTTTCAATTTAATCAGAAATTGTTTAAACAGCTAGTTAATAAGTGGATAAACTGCTTGCAGGAATATAGTTGCCCCTTTCTTCAGTTTAAGACGCTGAGAGAAGCTTGCTTGAAATGGGCCGAACAAACGAACGATTTTGAAATAAATTGTTGTGGTATCCGATTATAATAAACTTCAACCATGACTGTTGACATATGAAAAGTCCTGACGTCCCCTGCACAGCCTGAACATGACGTGTATCATGAGAGTTGCCGTTTTTGCTATCCTCAAGTGTCTTTGTTTATCTGCAGTCCCAGTTACTGTCAGTTCCGCCTGACAATGAACATGTTTGGACAGATGCAAATGTTGGGGGTGTCCATATAAATGATCCCCAACGCTTGTGTCACGTTTGGGTTTATGTTGAGAAGCACTTATTTTTCTGTGGTGTTTTTGATTCACAAGATTTACATAAGAAGTAGGAGGCAATGGTCTTTCAGACTCACAGTATGTGATGTCCATGTATAGAACTCTTATTATTTCACTATGGCAAGGTTAATTACATTTTTCATTCTAGGGACCCTTTAAATAAGATTTGGTGGAGGTGATCACCCAATCAGCACCTCATTCAGTAGAAAAAGTTGTGCCTGTGTTGGAATTTAACAGACATTGGAATGGAATGGCTTGCATACTTGTAAAGATGCTGATTTAAGAAAAGAAAAAAAATGCAGTTGTCTCTTAATTTTTTCCAGAGCTGTATTTATAAAATATATAATATAAATTATATATGCAGTATATACATTAAAATATTTCTAAAATATATAGATGAATGAGTGTATTGTTATACACAATAAACATCCACACACACACACACACACACACACACACACACACACACACACACACACATGTGTGTGTGTGTGTGTGTGTGTGTGTGTGGGCTGGTAATCAATGGGGCCACAAAGTAGCCTGGATGCCAGCCGAACTTAGCCCCGCCCGCAACATTTTTAGGTCGGGCAGTTCGGTCTGGCATTGCTCCATAGAGGAGTAATTATCTCAACCAATGAAATCATCAGGGCGGGCTTTAGACGATGACCAACAGTAATGTAATCATGCACGTAATCAAAGGGGATTGGATTATATTTACTCGAATCCTAAACGGAGAGCTTGTTTGTATATGCATTCACTTTCACAATTTCTCTCAAAGATGATGATCATGTTGGGTAAGTACTCTGTGTATCAATAAATTCTTTCATTTTTTTACAACACCGCCAAAGATCGTTTATTCCAGCGCATGTGCAGACAGGGTTGCCAAGTTTTTACAACAAAACCCGCCAACTAATAGCCCTAAACAATAGCTTCTCGAGCGGTTCTCCTGGGGGAAATGGTGTTTGGGGGGTGAAATGTGTGTTATTTTGGCAAGGTTGCCTGCTAAAATTCGCACTCATGGGTCTATATATCACATAATAGTCGCTTCAACCCTTGGACATAGAAAACAACCACGGAAAAAAACGCGGACTTGGCAACACCATGGGCAACACAGTGCAGTTGAGCTCTGTTGACATTTGACAATGCGTCGCTTCGTTGCTCTGATTGGTTGTAGGTCTATCCAGTTGAGGTCTTTCCTGGTTCGGTTGAAACACGCCCCATAATCACAGCCCAATGGAGCAGTTTCAGACTCATATTCTGACTAGAATTGAGTATGACCACATCAGGCTAGCCACAAAGATGGCTATATCCGAAATCCTTGTCCTTGTGGGGACATTTTTTGGATGAGTTTTTTTTTTTTTTTTTTTTTTGAGAAAGTAAAAATGGAGAATATTTCCTGTGGTGGGTAGGTTTAGGGGCAGGGGCAGTGTAGGGGGATAGAAAATACGGTTTGTACGGTATAAAATCCACTACGCCTATGGAAAGTTCCCATAAAACATGGAAACACATTACTTTAGTGTGTGTGTGTGTGTGTGTGTGTGCGTGCGTGCGTGCGTGCGTGCGTACGTGCGTGCGTGCGTGCGTGTGTGTGTTCCTTGTTTGGAAATACACAAATGTCCTCACTTATACAGTAAAATATGAAAATGAATCACTAGTGAGGACATTGGACTGGTCCTCACTAGTTAAAAAGGCTTATAAATCGGCCAAAACATGTTTTTATTTAAATCTGTTGTTTTGCGCATGTTTCTGTGATGGGTAGGTTTAGGGATAGGAGTTGGGTTAGGGGATAGAAAGTATCATTAACCTGAAATAGTGTAAAAAAAAACATTTAAAGATTTAAAAATCAAATATCCCACACACGTCACATTTTCTGACATCCACATATAATATATATATAATAATATATATAAACATTTATATTGCACATATATATATATATATATATATATATATATATATATATATATATATATATATATATATATATATATGCAATTAAGAAAATACAAATAAAAAATTAAAAAAAAGGTAAAAACACATAGATCTGATATTTTTATGAATAAAACATTCATGAATTATCAGTTGAACAGAACAAAAATGAAAGAGTCCATGAAAAAAAAAATACACTGTGTAATGTCTAAAAGGCAATTTATGGAATCAATTTATATCATATTGACATAACTGTTCTAAAAGCAGCCCGGCATTTGTAAATGTTGTTCTCTGCAGAGACATTGTAGGGATCTTGAAACCTGGAACTTCACTAAGCAGCTACTAAAAGTCAGATCACAAAACCTGTACAGAAAACTTCTTCATACCACAAGAAAAACCATCATTGCAAAGTTTTCTTTACTTCTCCAGTGTGTTCTAAAAGGTCAGAGTAATATGCTGCACACCCTCAGCAGAATCCAACAGAAACCAACAAACCCAAACAACACCATCCATATTTTAACCAGCTGGCATCGAACAGGAGGAATTTTACACCTCCGTGCCAATTATTTCCCTCTCATAGCTCCTCTCTACTCACTCAAATGAAAAGCCTCCCTCTTTCATAATGAAGCGTCTGACAGACAGTAAAGAACAACGGTGGTCCTCCAAATGTCCAGCTGCTGTATGTATACACACATTAATATAAATATATATCATTCTTTGTTAGTTCATATATCTTGCATTCAGTCTGGTTCTGTAATCCTAATGCATTATTAATCACTTTTCGCTCGGTGGTTTGGTAACAACTTTCCAAAACTTCCCCTTGGATTTCAGCTAAGAGTGAGTCTGTTTCTTTGTTTATCTGTTTATGTATGTTTTATAAAGTCAGCACTTTCTCTCTTTTTTTCCAGTGAAAGTTGTCAGGGCAGAAGGTGCACCACCTCAGTCCTTAGACCAGCAGAAAGCGGTCCATTACAGGTCCAGTCCAGAAGACTACTGCTGAGACTGACACTTTTGGACCTGTATAGTTGTAGAAATGTCTGTCTATGTGTCATACAGGCTCTCAGGTTTGACACTGAGTGAGTGAGCGGATGCATGGTGTCCTATTGACACCCGATCTGTTAACTTTGATTTTGACAGAGTAGTGAAGCAGTGTCTGCTATCATAATAGAGATTTCTCCGACGATGTGAGTGACGGGGCACTTGACAGAGGAAGACATTCATCACAAATCAAGAATTCGGAGCCGGAATTGAATATTGAATATCGGAATCTCGGTTAACACGGGGGACGCCTTCATTCTGATGTCTCGGGCTTAAATGTGAAACCAGGATGAGCACAAAATTGAATGACATAACACACGGTATCTTTGTCTCTCTCCCTCACCCTCTTTCTCTTTCTCCCCCCACCTCTGTAAAATGATAATCCGAGTCTGTCTGTCTGATAGACTGGAGTATGATTCAGTAAGACAGTGACTGACTGCACATTCAATCTGTTTCAGCATGGGAGCAGTGGCCCATTATCTCAACCATGTGAGACGCCCGCAGCGTGAGAGAGCAGCCCGATCAGCTGGCTCCAGTGGCAGGTTTGCTGGGAAAGTTATCAATAAGCGATTGTCTCTAGTCATTTAGGCTGTCACGTTATGACAGGGCTGAAAATTAAGCTGGCAGATATTAATAATAATGGAAATAACACAATGCCGAGGGGAAGATATTGGGCGAGTTTGGGAAGGGGGTTACGGATAGTGTGAGTGGGTGGATTTATGTGGATGTGTGTGCGAATGTTTGTGTATGAGTTTGTCCATGAGTTTAGATTGCATTGTTAGCGCTTAAATGGAATGTTAATTGACAGACTATTTGTGGTCTTTCCTGTCGTGTGTGATGGAGATTATATGCTATGTGAAGTCAAAATCAAATTGGATTTGATAATAACAGAAAAAATTTAATTAAATAAAACACTCTAGACTATAGTTCTACATTTTATATATATATATATATATATATATATATATATATATATATATATATATATATATATATATATATATATATATATATATATATATATATATATATATATATATATATATATATAATGTAGCCTAAACAAAACGGTGCTTTATAAAACACTAAAAGTGGTTATTGGCTTGTAATTATAGGGGAACCACTTTTGGTGCTACATAGCACCATATCTTTAAAGGAGCTTCATAACACCTTTGTCAAATGGTGCTATGTAGAACCCATAAGAGGTGCCATATCGCATTTTATTTCTTCAACAAAAACGGTTCTTCAACAGTGTTTCATTGGCTCATAAAAACCTTTAAAGGGAATTAACAGGTACTTTGTGTGACAGTGGTGCTGCAACAATAAAGCAACTTAACCACTCCAAAGAACCACTGAAGAACCATGTAGGGGCTTAACAGGTTCTGTATATGGTAGCGGTACTATAGCACCTCAGTTATCTGAATTAACCGGTGAAGAACCAGTGAAGAACCACTGAAAGACCAAGAATTGCACTTAAAGTGGTTCCCATATGATTACGAGCCAAAAAAACATGTGCAATTCTATATACTGTAAAAAAAATTGGGTTAGTTTTTGTTGGTTTAACTTAAAAAAGTAAGTAACCTGGTTGCTTTAAAATTTTGAGTTTATTGAAATTAAAAATTTGAGTTGATACAATGAAGGAAATTTGTTTAATAAATAGAAACTCAAAATATTTTTGTATCTGAACCACATAAAAAATGTGATAAATCATGAAAATAGCACTATTTGGCATGTTTCACTGCATAATCAGAAATAAAACACACACAATTACCCAATATGCTTAGAAAATCTTTTAATAATATTTTAATAAAGGTTGTCGAATCTCAAAAAAATGTCATTGTATTAACTCAAAAATTTAAGTCCAATGAACTCAAAATTTTAAGGAAACCAGGTAACTTTTTTTCTAAATAATTTTTTACAGTGTGTCAAACGTCTTAATGTTAAAGAGTTTGTGGTAGTGCTATATAAAACAACATAAAAAGAATTCCTTTTGAGTTTACTAGTGCACATGCAGTCACTAAACATTTGAACCTCTGACAAACGTAGAACCACTTTTATAGTCATTTTGTTTTCATTCAACATTTGTTTTGTCTCTGTTTTGCTGATAGATTTATTGCTACCAAATGTTACCACTGTTTGATTCGGTAATAGATTGCAGTTTGGCAGAGGAATGAGATACAATAAAGTTAAGCTTTCAATGACAAATACCATGGACTGGTTGCCAATTTGAGTTAATGGGGTAATTTTCATCGAAGACTTCTGAGGTGGCAATCCTAAACATATGGCAATTAAGCACAGTAAAAACACATTTATTCTCCTCCATTTATTGTTTATTATATATTGTGGTATAAATTATAATTTTGGTATATACTGATGTAAAATCTGCTGTTCATTGACTATTCATCAAAGAATCCAGAAACAAACATGTATTAGTTCCCACAAAGATATTAAACAGCACAAATATTTTTTAAGACATTTTTCATGAGCACCAAATTAGCATATTAGAATGATTTCTGAAGTATCATGTGACACTGCAAACTGGTGAAAAGTTGATTTATTATATAAATGTTTCTACAGGAACAAATGACTATTTGCTGTAAAAGTGCTAAATGTTAAACGTTATATCCCGCAGATTTATAATCCACATACTAAACACTTTAGATTCTGACCTTCTGAGAGAAACAGGTGCACTCCAAAAAATGCTAGAAGTTCAAATAAAAGTTGAAAGCAGTGAACTGCTGACTGTAGAGCTGCTCTGTGATGAAGTATTACAGGTGATAGCAGTAAGACCAGTAGTTGAAGGTAACTAGCGCTGGAGCAGATGGTTGGGGTTCATGTCTGGTTTATGAGGAAGTCAGCGTTTTCCACAACTCTCGACTCCAGGGTCTGTGTCATAGAGGCGAGCAAGACCCCTTCTCATAAGTCACAGTACCAGGGGAATCGTCCCCCTGTGATATTAATGGCTGCCCTTGTGGCACAGGGCGAAAGAGTGCGGGGGACACTGGAGGGATTTAAGGGCAACATTGCAGTTTTTAGACTCAATGTTATACATAATTCAAGCATAGAAGCACAGATGTGTAAAGTATTTATAGGGTCATCAGATTCTCGGATTTATCAGATTTGTGAAAAAGAATTAAATGTGCACTTGTAGTGTACTTTAAATTATAAAAGTCTATTTAAAAAGTCTGTACTTGCAGATAATATAATATTAAGAAAACCAGTGGACACTTAAAGGGTTAGTTCACCCAAAAGTGAAATTGATGTCATTAATGACTGACCCTAATGTCGTTCCTCACCCGTAAGACCTCTGATCATCTTCAGAACACAGTTTAAGATATTTTATATTTTAGTCCCAAAGCATATGCAATCTATGCACACTTTACGGTCCATGTCCAGAGAGGGCATAAAAACATCATCAAAGTAGTCCATATGTGACATCAGTTAGTTAGTTAGAATCTCTTGAAGCATGGAAAATAAATTTTGGTCCAAAAATATAAAAAACTACGACTTTATTTAGCATTGTCTTCTCTTCTGTGTTCCTCAAATAAAGATTCAAATGGCCATGTTTGAAGTGTGCATAGACTGCATATTCTCTGGGACTAAAATATAAAATATCTTAAACTGTGTTCCGAAGATGAACGGAGGTCTTACAGGTGAGAAACGACATCAGGGTGAGTCATTAATGACATCAAGTTCTTTTTTGGATGAACTAACCCTTTAAGTTAAGAGATGTTTCTGTCATGACAACTCTCAAGTGTTTTTAATATGTGTATACTAAATCACATGTAAAGCACTTGATTATATTTTTAAGTGTAGCTTGTTATTTAAAGTTGATATATTTAAAATGTAAAAAAAAAAAAAAAAAAAAAAAAAAAACATCTGAAAGAGTTCCTGAAATGAGAAATCAAATTTTCCTTGAGCTTTTGGTCATCATACTATAAGAATACCCTGAAAACTGAAACTGAACTGAAAAATCCCTTGTTAGTTCAAAACATAGTTCATTTATCGTAAACCAAGCCCAGCGAATGACTTGTTGTGGAATGTGCCTATCTATGTCGGGGAAAGACCGCCTCTGCAGAAGAAAATCAACATCTACTTCATCATTGCAACTTCAGTGCACTGGCGTGTTAGTGAGATGATGAGGAGAGAAGAGCAATACAGGATTACTGGAATCAAAATAACATTACCTTCCAAAGGATCCTAATAGCAGTATTTTCAACAATAGCCGTGTTTCCATTACAGATTTGCGCAAAATTTTTGCGATATTTTCGAAATGTCGATAAAAAACTATTTTAAAATGATGGTGTTTCCATTAACTGATGTTATGCAAATAAAATGTATTTTTTTCCAAGTCATTCCAAAAATGATGCCACATATGTTGGTCGTTTTATATATATCCCAGCCACGGCACTAGCCATTATTTTTAATGGAAGGAGATGTAGGCGTGTTATTCAAGCATTAATGGCAAGGAAAGCTCCTTCTACTTGAGCGGCCAAGCATGAGGTGTTTGAAGGTGTTTCTCCCTCATATCTGCCTCAAGGTCTTGATAAATTGTGCCATTTCTTTGTTTAGAATCCAGTATCAGAATTATTGCCTTTTATGAGTTTAATAAAGAATTCTATCTCATCTTCTGTCCAAACACACAGCGCATGTAAAGACTTATGGCCTTTGTTTACATACACCAGGTGACCTGTAAATTTACATTGCATTTTTACAAAAATGTCCTTTTTCGAATTGCCTGAAAAAAAAACACCTCATGCGAGCGTCAAATTTTTTTGTGATATATGGGAGTTTTTGCAAAATTGACGAGGCTACTGACAAAATCATTGTATTCCTGCACTCAACATGTGATTGGCTATAATGCTCATCACTGCGACTTTTGCTACGATCTAAATGTAATGATATAATCAACACTTTTCACAATTAGTGATCCTTGAAAGCTGTAATAGTAAAAATGTGTTAAAAGTTTTCGAGATAGTTCCACGTGTAATACTTAGCTATTTAATATGCAAAGATGTCGGCCAATCACAGCAGTGGGCGTTTGCACTGAAGCCTCACAGCAGACTCTCTCTTCAAACAGCATCCAAATCAGAGGGTAAAATCAGGATAGAGGAAAAAATGTATTTTATTTCTAAATTATGAACATTTTTCACAAAAAGAAATCAACATTATAAGTTCACCAAGGAAACATTATTTAAAAAAAAAAACGTTTCAATAAAGACATTAAGCCCCACTTAAGTGGGTAAAAAAGTACTTTTAAGTTCAGCTTATTACATTTAATATTATATAGATATAATGCTATAATGCATTTACCATTTTTTTGTATAATACAATACAAACTAATACATTTCCCTTTGATTGTAAATAACATAAAAATAAACATTACATTCAGTTTGCACTTAACCTCTTTTAAATTACATTTCTGTAATTTAATCTGTAGTTTAAAAGTATTCTAAAGTATTCTTCTTTTCTCAAAAGCTGCTCTCCATCTTTGATTAAATTTGGTGTTTTCATTGCCAGATTGGCAAAACTTCGTGACATGCCCAAGTGTAAATGTTATGTTGATACCAAAGCTAACTACAGTTCCCTATATCGAGGGAACTTCGCACTGCGTCGAAACGACGAATTGGGGATGCTCCCTAAGCATAACCGCATCTGAAGTATGAATGAAACCTGTCCAATCCTGATTGGTGCAACGTCATGACGTAGATGTGACGGCATCACCGGAAGCTATAAAGGGATGTCCGGCGCATAGTAGCGTCAGTTATCGCTCTTCAGCATAACGCTCTGTGTATATTGTCCTGTCTATTTACTGTTGTACGTCTTTCTAGCAAAGTAAATTAAATATATATAGAGTACAAATGGCGACTAAGAGCACTGAGTTCAGGCGGTGTGTGCCTCCGTGTCCTCGATTTATGTCAGGCACGGACACACACTCGCTTTGTGTTCTATGTTTGGGTGTGCAGCATGCCACAGCGGCTCTCGAGGGAGCCGCTTGTGAGCATTGTGAGAAGCTCACACTCAAGGTGCTTCGCTCGCGGCTGGCCGTTTTTAATGACGGCGGTCAGCCCCGTGAACCCCGTGGTTCGGGACCCGCAGTCGCTGAGGCGGCTCGGCGTCTCAGATCATGGGGTTCACAACTGGATTTGTCAGCGGAGATTGAGACTGCCGAGGCACTTTCTCAATCATCCGCTGACAGTCCAGATGACCGTCCTCCCCGTGTGGAAGCCCGCGCTGCGGCTTCTTCCCCCGGGGTGGGCGGTCCGATGCTCGTGCTCTCTGGTTCTGAGGAGCCAGATGAGTTCGACATCGAGGCGGGGGATGAAGATATATTGTCGCCACTTCATCCACCCGTCAATGAGGAGTTAGTGGAGGTGTTGACCCGTGCTGTGGCCAAATTAAATATTGAATGGCCACAAAAAAGGCAGGAGATCCAGCCACCCAGCAGGCTGGATGACCGCTTTCTCTCTCGCCGGGCTCCAACACCTCGCCGGGGCTTACCATTTTTCCCGGACCTGCACAACGAGTTGAGCAGGTCCTGGAATAAGCCTTATTCAGCGCGTGTTTCCAACCCCCCGGTACTGGATTATTCTATCGTACTGGGGGCGCGCGAGGCTGGTTATGGGACGATGTCGCGGGTGGAAGATGCTCTCGCGAGCTATCTTTCGCCCGAATCGGCATCGTCCCTTAAAGCCCCGGCACTGCCCACCAAGCCATGCCGTGATACATCTGCGTTGGTGGGCAGGGCATATATGGCGGCTGGGCGGGCTGGTAGTTCCCTGCATACATTATCTATTTTGCAGGCATACCAGGCCGACCTCCTCAAAGAGCTAGATGAGGGAGAGGGTCCCTCCCCTGAAGACATTTTAGAGCTCCGTAAAGCTGCTGACCTGTCTCTCCGCATCACCAAGGAGACGGCCCGTGCCATCGGCCGCTCCATGGCATCTATGGTGACTGTGGAGAGACACTTATGGTTGAATTTATCGGGGATGAAGGAGAGGGATAAAACCTTTCTCCTTGATGCCCCGATTTCGCCTTCTGGTCTGTTCGGCGACGCCGTTAATAACGTCGTCGACAGATTTCAGGAGGCGAAAAAACAGTCAGCAGCTTTTCGGCAGTTTCTCCCTCGTCGCTCTAAGGGGAAGGCTGCCCAAAGCGGGCAGCCTCAGCCGTCCACTAGCTCCTCGCACAGACAGGTGCAGAAGGAGAGCGTCGCTTTTCGAGCCCCTCCTCCGGGAGCTTGGCAACAAAGGCGGCGCTCTCAACAACAACAGCAGCAGCCTTCGAGGCCGAAGGGCGATCTGAGGAACGTCATTCTGGCTAAGAAGGCTGCTGCAAAAAGGTCCTAGCATCGGCTGGACCTTTAAGAGCGGTCCCCCCCGCGCGGACGCAACCGAGGTTGTTCTCCGCGCGGCGCTCGGGGGAAAACGATGTGGTAATCCCGCCGTCACTGACGCTTCGGGCCACATCGTTTTCCCTGGGACAGGTGCTGTCCCAGTCGCCTCAAAAAAGACCTGCGACGGAACAGCGCTTGTCCCCACACACCGAATATCGACTCCAGCTGCTCCCTGCCGGGGCTCCGCTTCAGGGGGCTGGGGACGAGATTCAAATAACACCCGAGGTCAGCCTCGAGAGGCTGATTCCCTTAGTAGATTATCTCGGCGCATGGAAATGCCTTCCGAATATATCAAAATGGGTCCTGCGTACTGTAGAGACAGGGTACAGACTGCAGTTCGATCACCCCCCTCCAAAGTTCAATGGGGTGACATGGACTGCAGTGGTGCCACAGCGGGTTCGGGTAATGGAACTAGAAGTAAAATCCTTGCTGGCGAGAGGAGCCATAGAAAAGGTTCCGATGTCGGAGAGGGATGCCGGGTTCTACAGCCGGTACTTTATAGTTCCAAAAAAGGATGGAGGGCTACGGCCGATTTTAGATCTGAGGTATCTGAACCGGTCTCTGAGGAGATTCAGGTTCAAAATGTTGACTATCTCTGCCATCGTGAGTCAGATCCAGCCCAAGGACTGGTTCGTCACGATAGATTTAAAAGACGCCTATTTCCATATATCCATCCTTCCATGCCACAGGAAGTTTCTGAGGTTCGCTTTTGGGGGCGAAGCATACCAATATCGTGTACTTCCGTTCGGTCTAGCTCTTTCCCCTCGCACGTTCACGAAGTGCATGGATGCAGCTCTGGCTCCATTGAGACTGCAGGGCATCCGTGTGCTGAATTATATCGACGACTGGCTAATCCTGGCGCAGTCGTACGAGATGGCAGTTCAACATCGAGATGTAGTTCTGTCACACATCCAGTGCTTGGGGTTGAGACTCAATTCGAAGAAGAGTGTGTTACAGCCGGCCCAGAAAACGAGTTTTCTGGGGGTAATATGGGACTCGGTTTCGATGCGGGCACATCTATCTCTGAATCGAGACCACTCTAGCGATAGTCTCAAAAATAAAGCTAGGCCAGAATATCACTGTAAAGCACTTTCAAAGAGTATTAGGGTACCTAGCGGCAGCATCCAATGTCATTCCCTTCGGCCTGTTACACATGAGGGCTTTACAGTGGTGGCTAAAGACCAGGGGGTTCTCCCCCAGGGGGAACCCTTTTCGTATGATCAGAGTTACGCGCAAATGCCTTCGGGCTCTAGTCATATGGAAGAAAGTCTGGTTTCTGTCCCAGGGACCAGTGCTGGGAGCATCGTGTTGCCGGAAGACCGTTTCAACAGATGCATCCCTCACTGGTTGGGGCGCGGTCATGGAAGGCCGCTTTGCGAGAGGTCCGTGGGAGGACCGTCATTCCTCCTGGCACATAAACTGTCTGGAGATGATGGCGGTCTACAAAGCTCTGAGGAGTTTTGAGAGACGTCCCACTGTCCGCTGTGGTTCTCCCTCACTCATCCAGCCCCATTGGGGCTGGACGCCATGGTACAGACGTGGCCGAGGCTGCGTCTGTATGCATTTCCCCCGATCGCTCTGCTCCCCGGGGTCCTGGAGAGAGTTCGGCAGCAGGGAGTCAGTCTTCTTTTGGTGGCTCCTCGTTGGCCGACTCGAGTATGGTTCTCAGACATCATAGCTCTGCTGGTGGGTCACCCGTGGCAGGTCCCTCTGAGGAGGGACCTTCTGTCACAGGCGGGGGGCACAATATTTCACCCCCGGCCAGAAATATGGAGCCTGTGGGTCTGGCCCCTGAGGGGGCCAGGTACCAGGAGGCGGGACTACCAGCAGACGTTATAGAGACCTTACTCAGCTCTAGGGCTCCATCAACTAGGAGATTGTACAGCCTCAAGTGGAATGTCTTCGTCACTTGGTGTAGAGAACGTGAGGTGGATCCAGTTAACTGCCCGGTGGCTTCAGTGCTGGAGTTCCTCCAAGATCGTTTCTCTGCAGGGCTTACCCCGTCTACACTCAAGGTGTACGTGGCTGCCATTGGGGCTTTCCACACTCCTCTGGGTGATGGGCAGTTGGGTAGGCACCAATTGGTTGTACGATTCCTCCGCGGGGCTAGGAGGATGAGGCCTGTAGTCAGGACCAGGGTTCCTTCCTGGGATCTGGCGGTGGTTCTCGAAGGACTGGCTGAGGCTCCCTTTGAGCCACTAGAAACAGTTGAACCTAAGTTTCTGACCCTTAAGGTAGCTTTCCTTTTGACTATTACATCTCTGAGGAGAGTGGGGGATCTTCAGGCCTTGGCTATTACGCCGACTTGCCTGGAGTTTGCCCCCGGGGGAGTAAAAGCTATCCTGCACCCTAGACCGGGCTACGTGCCTAAGGTGCCTTCTAGTGTGGTCAGATCTTTAGTTCTACAGGCTTTCCATCCTCCGCCTCATGTGACGGCGGAAGAAGGGAGACTTTTTCTATTGTGCCCCTTCAGGGCTCTTAGAATATATATTGAGAGGTCAGCACAGTGGAGGAAATCTGAACAACTTTTAGTATGTTTTGGTCCGCCTAAGAAGGGGTTGCCTGCAGCTACTCCCACTATAAGTAACTGGATAGTGCAGGCGATTGCCTCGGCATATCAGGTGCGCGGTCTGCCTTCACCTATAGCCGTAAGGGCACATTCCACCAGGGGCATGGGCTCCTCGGTGGCTCTTCTTTCGGGCGTTCCAATGCAGGATATCTGTGAGGCGGCCGGTTGGGCCACTCAACATACTTTTATTCGATTCTACAGTCTTCACCTCCCTGCGACTCCCGGCGCCAGGGTGCTCCAGTCCTAATTGTGCCTGGGTTCCAGCTTCACATTAGGGCAGGCGTACCCTTGGTGTGGCATAGTGGGTACTCGTTCCCCAATTCGTCGTTTCGACGCAGTGCGAAGTTCCCTCGATATAGGGAACGTCTCGGGTTATGTATATAACCCTTGTTCCCTGAGAGGGAACGAGCACTGCGTCTCGTCGCCACACCGCGTATCGCCTGAGAGCGTTCTGCTTCATCGCGATAATTGACGCTACTATGCGCCGGACATCCCTTTATAGCTTCCGGTGATGCCGTCACATCTACGTCATGACGTTGCACCAATCAGGATTGGACAGGTTTCATTCATACTTCAGATGCGGTTATGCTTAGGGAGCATCCCCAATTCGTCGTTTCGACGCAGTGCTCGTTCCCTCTCAGGGAACAAGGGTTATATACATAACCCGAGACGTTTTTATGGCATTCAGTGGTTATATTCACTTTCCCATTCATCTCTGATGTCATTTATGATTGACACCTGAACATGCCGCATTTTCAAATCAATTTTATTAGTTAACAATACGCCAGCAGCACAAAGCTATTAAACATCCACCTCTACATGCTCCGATATCTTGATAGATGAGAATTATTGATTTCAGTGTTCCCTAAAAATAACTGTCTATTTTCATAAACACAGAGCCTGAGTGTATGAGGCTCAGGAGACCAGAAAAACACAAATATTTAAAAGTGCGCTCCATTTAAATGCTGATTTACAATTGGGATCAACTGCAGCTATGATTCTATAGACCCACAATGGCTGACAAGCCATCTGACAGCTGACGCCACTCAGATAAGCCCTTACACAGGCTTGAACAGGAAGTGACACGAGTGGGAACACAGTGACAGCCGCTTACTGGAGAGTAATAAACTGGCAAAATAATTCCGCATTGGACACACTTACCCAAGCAGAAAGAGTCTGAAAGGCAAGACAACATCTTGTGTCATCCATCTTCCTTAAACAGTGAAGCTGCGACAAAGTGGGAAGGAGAAATTATGATAAATGAAAAGATATATTTAGTCAATACCTGGAATTCTCCTTCGTCAACCCCCTCTGGTTTTTGTTCTAACAAGGGTCTGCTTGGAATGAAAGCAAATGAGAGGAGGTAAAGTGCCTGTTGTCTCACACACACACACACACACACACACACACACACACACACACGCACACACACTGTACATACTCGACATACACACGGCTAAATATACAGAATTAAGTTCTGAGTCATCATGGCTGAAAAAAAGGTGGCTGTATTACAGTAATGGCTGTATTAAATTAACAGTGAATTATAATCAGTTTCATAATTAAGAGCCATATTGCTCTAGTGATGAAAATGAGCATGATACAGGTCAACATCGCTTTCTCCATCACAGAGACCAGAGGAGCCTGCAATATAAATTACACCTCCTTTCTTTCTTTCTTTCTTTCTTTCTTTCTTTCTTTCTTTCTTTCTTTCTTTCTTTCTTTCTTTCTTTCTTTCTTTCTTTCTTTCTTTCTTTCTTTCTTTCTTTCTTTCTTTCTTTCTTTCTTTCTTTCTTTCTTTCTTTCTTTCTTTCTTTCCGCTCACAAATGCCAAAGGCAGTCTACTCCTTTATACCGAAACACAGGCATCATTTATTTTATTGCCTCATTTGAATATGATGAATGCTACAGTCGTTTGTGTTTTCACAATAAGCGAATAATTGTGAATGAGTCGATTCAGGTCCAATGAATCATTCTCCGTGCTGCCTCTTCTTGCCAGATATTATAGTTCATGGGGACTTTAAAAATGACAAGTGGCACATTCGGATATTTGTCCTTAATCTGAGCAATTAGCAAACTGAGCGATAAGAAAGCAATTAGAAAAGACAATTGTTTACAGGATAATTGACCATTTGTCAGTGTAGCACATCTTTTTTGCTACAGTGCACATCTAAATTAAGTTTGCATTTTGTTTGCATTTTTTGTATATATGTTTCTGTCATATCAACTCTCAGAGTGTTTTGGCATGGTAATGGAGATGACAATGTTTGTCACAGCAAATTAACATTTTGTCCTCAAAGTTGATGTGTTAGAAGCAGGAAAAAATGGGCAAGCTTAAGGATTTGAGGGAGTTTGACAAAGGATCAAATTTTGATGGCTAGACGACAAGGTCAGTGCATCTCCAAATGGCACCAGGATGCACTATAGACAGAAGGCAAGATGGCGGATACTTTGTATAGTGATGCTTTGAGCAGTGTGCTGCTGGGAAAACCTTGGGTCCTGCTATCCATGTGGATGTTACTTTGACATGTACAATGACCTAAGCATTATTGCGGACCATGTACACCCTTTCATGGAAATGGTATTCCCTGGTGGCTGTGGCTTCTTTCCACATGCTAGTGCACCCTGCCACAAAAGAAAAAGGAATGGTTTGAGGAGCACAACGAGTTTGAGGTGTTGACTTGACCTCCAAATTCACCAGATCACAATCCAGTCAAGCATCTGTAGGATGTGCTGAACAAACAAGTCTGATCCACGGATACCCCACCTCACAACTTACAGGACCTAAAGGATCTGCTGCTAACAACTTGGTGCCATATACCACAGCACATCTTCAAGAGTCTAGTGGAGTCTGTGGCAGTTTTGGCAGCAACAGGGGAACAACACAATTATATATATATACATACATACATACATACATACATACATACATACATACATATATATATAGGATTATTAGGAACATATTATACTGTGTTTGACCCCCTTTTGCCTTCAGAACTGCCTTAATTCTACGTGGCATTGATTCAACAAGGTGCTGAAAGCATTCTTTAGAAATGTGGACCCATATTGATAGGATAGCATCTTGCAGTTAATGGAGATTTGTGGGATGCACATCCAGGGCATGAAGCTCCCGCTCCACCACATCCCAAAGATGCTCTATTGGGTTGAGATCTGGTGACTGTGGGGGCAGTGAAGTACAGTGAACTCATGTTCAAAAAAACAATTTGAAATGACTCAAGCTTTGTGACATGTTGCATTATCATTATCAGTACATGGTGTTCATAAAGGGATGGACATGGTCAAAAACAATGCTCAGGTAGGCTGTGGCATTAAAATGATGCCCAATTGGCACTAAAGGGGCCTAAAGTGTGCCAAGAAAACATCCCCCACACCATTACACCACCACCAGCAGCCTGCACAGTGGTAACAAGGCATGATGGATCCATGTTCTCATTCTGTTTATGCCAAATTCTGACTCTACCATCTGAATGTCTCAACAGAAATTGAGGCAACGTTTTTCCAGGCTTCAACTGTCCGATTTGGATGAGCTTGTTTAAACTGTAGCACCTTTTTCTATTTGTAGTGGAGATGAGTGGTACCCGGTGGGGTCTTCTGCTGTTGTAGCCCATCCGCCTTAAGGTTGTGTGTGTTGTGGCTTCACAAATGCTTTGCTGCATACCTTGGTTAACGAGTGGTTATTTCAGTCAAAGTTGCTCTTCCATCTTGAATCAGTTGGACCATTCTCCTCTGACCTCTAGCATCAACAAGTCATTTTCACCCATAGGACTGCTGCATGCTGAATGTTTTTCTATTTTCACACCATTCTTTGTAATCCCCAGAAATGATTGCGTGTGAAAATCCCAGTTACTGAGCCGACTCTGAAATATTCAGACCGGCCCATCTGGGACCAACAACCATGCCACGCTCAAAATTGCTTAAATCACCTTTTCCATTCTGACATACATTTTGGAGTTCAGGAGATGGTCTTGACCAGGACCACACCCCTAAATGCATTGAAGCAGTTGCCATGTGATTGGTTGATTAGATAATTGCATTAATGAGAAAATGAACAGGTGTTCCTAATAATCCTTTCGGTGAGTATATACAGGTCCTTCTCAAAAAATTTGCATATGTGATAAAAGTTCATTATTTTCCATAATGTAATGATAAAAATTTAACTTTCATATATTTTAGATTCATTACACCAACTGAAATATTTCAGGTCTTTTATTGTTTTAATACTGATGATTTTGGCATACATCTCAATAAATTTGCATATTTCATCCGACCAATAAAAGAAAAGTCAAACTTCAAATAATTATGTTCAGTTATGCACTCAATACTTGGTCAGGAATCCTTTTGCAGAAATGACTGCTTCAATGCGGCGTGGCATGGAGGCGATCAGCCTGTGGCACTGCTGAGGTGTTATGGAGGCCCAGGATGCTTCGATAGCGGCCTTAAGCTCATCCAGAGTGTTGGGTCTTGCATCTCTCAACTTTCTCTTCACAATATCCCACAGATTCTCTATGGGGTTCAGGTCAGGAGAGTTGGCAGGCCAATTGAGCACAGTAATACCATGGTCAGTAAACCATTTACCAGTGGTTTTGGCACTGTGAGCAGGTGCCAGGTTGTGCTGAAAATGAAATCTTCATCTCCATAAAGCTTTCTTTAGCAGATGGAAGCATGAAGTGCTCCAAAATCTCCTGATAGCTAGCTGCATTGACCCTGCCCTTGATAAAACATTGTGGACCAACACCAGCAGCTGACATGGCACCCCAGACCATCACTGACTGTGAGTACTTGACATTGGACTTCAGGCATTTTGGCATTTCCTTCTCCCCAGTCTTCCTCCAGACTCTGGCACCTTGATTTCCGAATTACATGCAAAATTTTCGTGCAGCCTATTCGTTCAGAAATTTCTTTCGGTGTCTTACCCTCTCGTTTCAGGGTGTCAATGATGGCCTTCTGGACAGGGTCGGGTCAGCAGTCTTACCCATGATTGCGGTTTTGAGTAATGAACCAGGCTGGGAGTTTTTAAAAGCCGCAGGAATCTTTTGCAGATGTTTAGAGTTAATTAGTTGATTCAGATGATTAGGTTAATAGCTCGTTTAGAGAACCTGTTCATGATATGCTAATTTTTGAGATAGGAATTTTGGGTTTTCAGAGCTCTATGCCAAAATCATCAGTATTAAAACAATAAAAGACTTAAAATATTTCAGTTGGTGTGCAATGAATCTTAAATATATGAACGTTTATTTTGTATCATTACATTATGGAAAATAATGAACTTTTATCACATATACTAATTTTTTGAGAAGGACCCGTATATGTATGCACACATACGCAAATTACTAGCTGGTACCACATGCTCTTCGTGGAAATTCTGCATGAAAAATGTTGCTGCAATTGTACGAAATTATTTATAAATGAGGCCAAGAAATGCATAAATTTAAATTCATAATAAATAAAAATTCACCCCATTTAAATTTCACCCCATTTCAGCAAGCAATAGCTGTCATTTCAGACCGACTATGGTAACCCCCTTTCAGCCAAAATAACCTTGAAATTGGTTAGATGTCGTTTTTGCAGAAATAACTTGTGTATGTAAGATGTAGGATGTTCCATCATGTAAGCAAAGTCAACAGTGATTACAAGGTGTTTGGTTTAATTTCTTTGACATTCATTTCTTTGTTCTAGATTGACTAGTCTATTCTTGGACTATGGTTAGACATCTATTAAATTTTCACTGACAGCCCAAATTTTGCATTGTTTTAGCTTAACATCTTTAGCTTAGACGTCAGACGTTAGCTTAGACAAACAGGGCTGTATTTGGACAGCTATTAGACGCCTTTTAAATGTAAAATTGCTGGCTGGGTTCTAAATGCATTTTATAGATCTTATTGTAAACAATTCATCGGTGCACATGATTTCTTTCTTCTTCTTTTTTTATCTCGTAATGCTTGAACAAAAATCCTAACTGGACCTTCCGGGGGAAACTGGTGATGTGTGCAAGACTTCTCTAATCATTTAGTCCATTTAAACCCTGCCGCCTCTGCACGCTTGCGTTCATCTGTGCAATGCCTACATCTCAAAATCCAATCAAGAGCTGATGCATAGAATCAAGCTCAAGCAATCATTCATACCTTATACACTCTTGCTTTCCCAATAATCTGTTACATTTTGACGTACATCACAATACATAAGAAAATATCTGGGTAACACTTTATTTTGATGGTCCCTTTAGAAGATTCTGTTGACCATAAATAACTTTACAACTACATGTCCACTAACCCTTACCCTTAAAGGGTTAGCTCACCCAAAAAAGAAAATTCTGTCATTACCTACTCACCCTCATGTTGTTCGACACCCGTAAGACCTCCGTTAATCTTCGGAACACAAATGAAGATATTTTTTTTGAAACCCGATGGCTCAGACAGGCCTCCATTGACACCAATGTCATTTCCTCTCTGAAGACCCATAAAAGGCACTAAAGATGTCGTTACAAAGTCCTTCTCACTACAGTGGTTAGAAAATAATTTTATGAAGCGATGAGAATAGTTTTTGTGCGCAAAAAATAAATAAATAACGAGTTATACGTATAGTAATGGGCCGATTTCAAAACAAAGCTTCGAACTGTTAAGAATCAGTGTATCGAATCAGCGGTTCGGATCGCCAAAGACACATGACGTCAGCAGTTTGGCGGTTTGACACACGACCCGAATCATGAATCGATACGCTGATTCATTAACTTCCGATGCTTTTTTTTAAATCGGCCATCACTAAGTCGTTATTTAGGGGGATTTTTTGCACACAAAAACGATTCTCGTGGCTTCATAAAATGATTGTGTAGTGAGATGGACTTTGTAACGACGTCTTTAGTGCCTTTATGGGTCTTGAGAGAGGAAATGACATTGGTGTCAATGGAGGCCTTTCATCGGATTTCAACAAAAATATCTTCATTTGTGTTCCGAAGACGAACAGAGGTCATACGGGTGTCGAATGACATGAGGGTGAGTAAGTAATGACCAATTTGTTTTTATTTTTGGTTGAACTAACCCTTTAAACCTTAAACCTAACCTTAACCTACACTCATTAAAGTATTAGTAGTAATATCTGCTAACTCTTTATTATAATGGTCCTCCAACAGACATTCTACTGACTAGACGTAACTTTGCAAGTACTTATTCTAACACTCCCAGTCTACTAATAGGCTACTATCTACTAATACTCTAAGGAGAGTCAGTAGACATGAAGGTGCAACATTATTTATAGTCAACAAAATATTTTAAAGAAACCATAATTGGTGTTTTAATTGGCATTTCTCATCCTTCTAAACATTTAGATGTTAAACAGCTATTTATGATCATGAGATAAACCAACACAAAGCTCCACAGGATGAGGTGCTAGACAAGGCAACGATGCTTGAAATCATTTGATGCATTAATTCAGAGTAATGACAGATGACAACATTTGTTTAAAACAGGTAAATAAGATTTCCCCACAAATAACTTTATCCACGACCAAAGAAGCAACCGTTGCATATCCGATATTTGATCATGTCCGGATGACCACTCTTCACTGAGCTGCAAAACTGCAGCAACAGGTCCAGCAGTGTAATGGTAATGGACGATAAGCGCTTGCTATTCCTTATGCCAGCGGCAGAGAGGAGAGCCAAAAGGACTATGGGATGATGAAGGGAGAGAGAGAGCAAAGAGAGCAAAGGCTAAAAAAGATGACATAGTCCAAAAAAAACCCCCACCAATATTGAACAGCGTCATCGGCAGGGGCGACTATTTATCTCATGCCCGCCAAGTTGGCACGCACATCTGGCGCCGGGTACTTAGTGCAATTATTTATGATTTCCTCCAAGATTTAAAAGCTCTTCGCCGGGCCTTGTAATGCAGTAACTGATTGCGGCGCTAATGTAATTAAGGGGAGATTATGATGTCCACGTGGCTCACCAGATGGTGGCATTCGCAGCAATGGGGGGGAGGCACAACTGGCACACCGCTGCACAAGGGCAGCGAGGCGCAGCGAGTCGAAGCGAGCCAGACCTCCTGCCAGACGCTGGAGCCCGAGAGTGCGTGCGCGTATGTGTGTGCGGATACGTGAGTTCTCCGCCTGCGATGTGTCCATGTCACTGTGCGTGTGACCGAGGCAAGGTTGGCAGTTGAATCTATCAGCAAAAGAGTATCAGTGGCCTCTGCTGGAGTCGGGGTCGCAAACCTGACCTTGTTAACTCGGGTTAAGATCAAGCAATGAGGATGTCAGGAAATATTATGCAAGCTTGAGTCCGCATTAATTTTGATTCGAGTGGAGTCCTGATAAATGTAATTGAATCATTTTGCAATAGCATTCGAACCGTTTAGTCTCCTTAAGTATTATAACATTAGCGCTGAAATGAACGCCATAGCTCCCCTATTTAAAGTAATGGAGTTTTGATGGTGTTTTCGATAATAGTAATAATGGTACGTTTTTAACTTATGCATTGGTAGTGCCAAAAAAACAGATGGCTTAAAAAAAGATGTAATCACATTTGGCAAAGCATCACAGCTGATGAGAGGAAAAGAGAGCAGGAGTGTTTCCCTCCAGCCAGGCAACTGTAGCCTAACCCAAACTGACCTTTAATTACTTGCAGAAAATACATGGATATTACATCCAGGCCCTCGGCTGCATCCTCTGGGTGCAGTAAGGCTGCGCTTCTTAAAACACGTTATTATAAGCTATTCAAGAGACACAGGGCCTTTTCATATGCTTGCGAGTAAAAGGGGGGACAAGGGAGTGTGGAGGGGATCATATTTGAAGCGAGCGTGGCGGATTTTTCACTCTTCCGCAAGTAATGGCTTGAGCGTGGAGACGGAGGTCACCAGGGCTTCTGTAGATTTCCCAGGTCGAGATAAGGATATTATTACACTGCCTGGTAACAAAGAAATCTCCATCTCTGCAGGTCCCCCGACAAGTGTTGGTAAATTAGAAAACACAGCCAATGACCTTTCTTTTTCACACATATGGAGGAGAGGCATTTTCAGCCTTTTTCAAACGCTTTTCTTGTGGCTTGACAGCATCAAACATTCCCTAAACATAGCTGCTGGAAAACATGCAATAAAGTTATAAAATGGTTTAAGATTATTCACGAGTGAGTGTCTGCTTCTACTGTATATATACATATTACTTGTATCCTCCAGGACCCATATATTACTTTTTATCATGTGGTGAGCAAACAAACAAAACAATTCTTCATCATATAAAAGGAAACAAAAACATCTTAAAATTAAATATCCGAATATTATATATATATATATATATATATATATATATATATATATATATATATATATATATATATATATATATATATATATATATATATATATATATATATATATATATATAATTTTATATTTGAAAATGTATACATGTGTGACCCTGGACCACAAAACCAGTCCTAAGTCGCACAGGTATATTTGTGGTAATAGCCAACAATACATTGTATGAGTCAAAATTAGCGATTTTTCTTTTAATGCCAAAAGTCATTAGAATATTAAGCGAAGATCATGTTCCATGAAGATATTTTGTAAATGTCCTACCATAAATACATCAAAAATGTATTATTAGATGTAAAATGTATTGCTAAAGACTTAATATGGACAACTTGAAAGGCGATTTTCTCAATATTTCATTTTTTTTGCACCCTCAGATTCCAGATTTTCAAATAGCTGTATATCTCCGACAAATATTGTCCTATCCTAACAACCATACATCAAATGAAAGCTTATTTATTCACCTTTCAGATGATGTATAAATCTCAATTTCAAGAAATTGACCCTTATGATTGTTTTTGTGGTCCAGGGTCACATATATTGTCTTTGTGAGTGAGGGCAGCAGAGCATAATCAGTTTGGGATACACAAGGAGATTCTATACTTACTTCTGGATAGTGCTATTGATGGAATC